>NW_015113016.1:324478-363710 GCF_001443285.1 Poecilia latipinna
GACCTGAAGGTGGAGTTGAAACTTGCTCTAGAAAACAACCATCCTAGAGTCTCCACCCGACCAGAGGTCCCCCTGCAAAGAGAAGGCTCCCTACAAACAGAGGAGACCAAGGATAGACAGACCTCCAATCAACCAGGGAGGTCCGAGGAAAGACGGACCTCCAATCAACCAGGGAGGTCCGAAGAAAGACAGACCTCCAATCAACCAGGGAGGTCTGAAGAAAGACAGACCTTGAATCAACGAGGGGTCTCCATGCATAGCCTGGCTCAGCCTTTGCGCCAACCCACACTCAGGTTGCAAACAGAGGAGTCCACGCAAAGCCAAACCTCCACACAAACATGGAGGTCCGAGGAAAGACAGACATCCATGCGATCAACCTCCACTGGTTGCATGGAGGGTCTTCATGTTGGCGTTGGCACGAAGGCCAAGCTAAGCCCGGCTCGGCCTTTACACCGACCCACACCCAGGTGGCACTAACCTAGGTCACTATCCAAGCCCAGGTTTTGCTAACACTTTACATTATGAAAATTTGAGGCTTTGCACAAATATGGCAAAGCCTTAAATTGTTTAACAAATATTCATCCATCATCTAGTATGTTAGATGATGGATGAATATTTGTTAAACAGTTGACAATAGAATACGAAACAGAGAATTTGTGAAAATTAATTTGGCTCTGCTCCTGTCCAGAAACAGCCAATCAGAGCCAAAAGGCAAACTTTTGGTTCTGATTGGTTTCTAATGTGTTGAATGTGTCTCAGCACATTCAACTACTATGTAGTGTACTGCAGCTATGCAATTGGCAGAAAAACAACCTAACATTATATCATCATTTAAAGAATGATTTAGAAAACAAAATTCTATACAGGCTTGTCAAAACTATTTCGACCCATATTAGAACTTTGCATTGATTTCCCTTCATTTTAGTAGCTGCAATTTTGCCTAACCCAGACATTTTCCCTAACCCAAACCAATACTAGTCTATTCCTAACATTAACTAAACCTTAATTCACATCTTACCTCTAAACATTACCCCTGACCCAAAGCAATGAATCCATCATATTAGGACAAGTCTTTGGTCCTAATATGGTGGACCTAATATGACACTGGACATATAATGGTGCGTTCACACCAAACACATTTTGACCGTCAGGCGCATCTGGTTTACATTCAAACTCTATGTGGAGAGGGCCGTTGCGTCGCTCTTCGAGCATCTAGCGCGGCGCCATTTGAACCGTTTGGAGTGTTTGACGCGTCCAGCGCATCCAATACTTCACATAGACTTTGAATATAAAGTCTATGTGACACTAAACACGTTTGGAGCCTGACGCTCAAAACGTGTTTGGTGTGAATGCACCATTAGAATGTTTAGTTCCTATGGTAACAATGACATCATCAGTGATGACATCACTCTTTGATGCATCAAAGGAATCTCTCTCTTGAGTGTAGCACACAGACTGTTTTTTTTCCAGACCTGTTCCTTATAAGTTAACTTGTAGGTTCCTGTAACTTTTAAGTTATGAATCTTCTACAGGAGCATTAAAATTATTTGAAGGCACAGAATCAGCCCAGTAGGTTCACATTCTCAGGTGAGAGACTCACCTGGTGTAAAGTTAATTTTTTGGTACTGGAATTACACCGAGGATAAATTACTTTAATCAAAGCATGTCATGAATATATGTGCATATATTCCATCTTAAGTACATAGCATAATAGTTTTTTTGTTGCTTTTGCCACCACTAGATGATGTAACATAAACAGCACTATTCGGAGATGCAATGAGTTTATAGCAGTGGCCCTGATGCCAACATCTACAGAAAACATATTAAAGATTGTGGCATGTGTTACACACATCAGACCTTCACTAATCCTCCTGGAATCTGTTCTGGTTAAATAGTTAACATTTCCAAACAGCACCATACCTGATCTTTCTTCAAAATAATCATTGTGTCCACGTTATTTTCTTTGTCATTCTAGACAATATACTTATTCCTGTAATAAACAGTTTTAGATCCTTTAATACAAAGGTACAGCTTATGTCACACACTTAAGTCTCAGAATAACCCCCATCTGCTACTGCATAAAAAATATACAATATATCTGGGGGGGTTTTTCTGTACACCAACATTTTCACAGAAAGACACAATATAGATTCAACTCATGTAATGAAAAAACAATCTAAACATGTCAATATTACTTTCCAACAACTTCCAGAACCGTTTTATTTCAAAGCTGATAACTGACAGTGTATTAAGCAATCTGTACATATAAACAGATCGCAATTCAGCTCCTGTACAGTAGGTTTATACCTCAGGTAACTAGAACCACCGTCGCTCTTTTTCCTCCCAACGCCCGTTAGTTCAGTTGCTATGACAACGGTAAATAAAACACAAAAGGAAAAGGACTAGTGTGATCCACCATGTCTGTAGTTCTAAAGAGCAGCTCAGAGGGGCAGACAAAAGTCTACGTCTATTTTGAGTGGCACTGTTTTGTGTCAGACTTTTGTTTTGAGTTGAATTTGGCTCGTTTTATGTTAATTATGTTGCCACAGTTACTCGAAATGCCTTCAAAAGCAATCGCTCCCCTCACGGAATCAAGCCGCACGTTTTGATGTATATGTTGTGAAGGGGGCACGCAGTGGTACGAGCCACATTAACGGTACCAGGAAGAGGCAGTTATTTTGAGGTGTAGAACAATAGGTGCCTGCCTATGCATTGCTATGGCAGGCCCCAATAAACAGACATTCAATTGGGTGCCATGGCAGGCACCTATTCTGAAAAATTATAAATTCAAGATTTCCCCTAGAAAACCTGCCAAGCCTGGTGGTTGGGCACTAGGCTCATCCATCCATTGGCCTGTCGTGTTTTGGGGTTAAAAATGTTTAAAGCTGACAGGAAATTTGAAAATATCACTTGATAGAAATTTAACCAGGGTCTGCAAAAGTGTGCACATCACTACAGACCCAACGTTCTAGCTATAGATTGTACAGTTTGACTTGCCCAGGAGCACATGTGCACTACTTAAATGCTGATATGGTTCATTACCAAAATGCAGCAGCTGAAGCTTTTGCCAGGTTCATTACCATAGCATTTTGGCTGACCAGGTTCAATTCTATAGTACAATTGCTAAACCTGATGTCTGAGACTGACGACTATAAGCTTCGCACATGTGGTTCTTACTCACGGTCTGAAATAAAAAATAAAAAAATAAAGTCAGTGGGTAATTGTTTATGTCTCGAAATTTTTCAACCTTCATACTAAGGATTTTAATTCACACTCAGAAATTCAGAGAAATAATAATTTTATGGAAGCAAAATATGAATAGTCACAGGAAATGTGTATTCTTCCCACAATGCATTGGGAGACTACTCACTGCCTCTCTCTCTAACCCTAACCCTAACATTAACACAGCCTGCTGTAGTTTTCGGGTTGTAAGCACCACGGTAGACGTTTTAGACTCGTAGAACCGACAGACAGACGTTGCTATCTATCTGTGCTGCTGTAGGAAAATCTGACGAGGTAGCATAGATATTCAGAACACCGGTTCAAACCTCGTCTGGGTCAGACGGGAAATATTAATCCCCGGAACCTGGAAGAATCTGATCCTGCTCCACTTTATCCAGGCTTAGCACTTGACATGCCGGCCCTCACTGTGTGTGTGTGTGTGTGTGTGTGTGTGTGTGTGTGTTCTCTCTCACACTCTTATGGGGGAGATCCAGGACAGTGTGTGTTTGCAGATGGCGTCACAGGAACAGCTGCTCAGACAGCTGAGCTCCACTCATGTGGTGTCCCTATGACAGAACATCACAAAGATTACATTGTCTACAAACTGAAGAACAAAAGGGGATTTCTATTAAGCTGCAATGTGATGTATGTATGTGATTTGTATGTTAAGCAACTCTCCTGGCACACTCAAATTATACCATATGATGATTATGTTCTTTAACACGATTCTTTTCAAGGTGCATTTAACTAACACATTACATTACGATTGAAAAGTTCATTTATTTCAGTAATTTAATTGAAAAAGTGATTTCAGGATTATGGTTAACAAGATAACGAACGTCAGCAAATATAACCAACAATAACAAAAATGATATTTAATGCAGAAAGGTTCTGGCCTACACAATCATGGGGAAGACAGCTGACTCGGTAGCTGTGCTGAGTCATTTGCAGCCGCTGCATAAAGAGCAAACCTCAAAACGCCATGGCTAATCAAGCCGGCTGTTCACAACGTGCTGTTTCAGAGCTAGGAAACAGAAAGTTCAGTGAAAGGAAAAAGTGCCATAGAAAAGTGGTGGATACCGGCCTAGACAGGACTTTATAGCAAAGTGGAGAGTGCCAATATTCTACAGTACATGGACATTTTTATATTGAAAATATTTTTGAGAGATCTTTTGCAATCCTCTAATTTGCTGAAAAACTTAAGATCTGGCTTTCGTTATCCGTCAGCCATAATCACCAACAATAATAGAAATACGTTTTAATGAATCTTAAGCTCAACTTTTTTGATTAAACTTATTTTTTGTGGGGCAAGAATGAGAGAAGTGAACACATGGGAGAAGAAGAAAAATAAGTAACGATAAATGAGTAACTGCATATTTGTATTTTTCTTGATTTTGTCTGCTAAAAAGTTTCTTAGTAAAGTATTAATCTCTCACAAAGATGCATATTAATAACATGTATATGTTGACAGTTTTCATCTTTTCTCCAACCATAAGCTGTTGTGTGAAATTGCAAAAGCTTCTTATGCTTACTGTATTCAAGATTTGCATGTTTTACATCACTTTTCAAACTGGTTTACTGAAATAAACTTTGAGAAGCACTTGCACGTGCACTTTTGTCATCCATGTGCATATGATATGCTGCTGTGCTACTTTTCTCCTGCGCAACGAAACTCATAAGAGGCTTAGCCCACCGAAACCCCAAAATTAAAATGAAATAGTTGGCTGTACAAACACAAAACAGTAAGTGAGGCTTGGTTATGTCTCTCTGTACAGTTTTATTTACATGATACTATTCTGTTGTAATGCTGGATAGCAAGATTATATGCAATACATAAATATCAACACAGTTTGTTGTTTTTTTTTCACTTTTTTGTACAAATTTGCATATAACTAAGAATCAAAAAAAAGAAAGAAAAGAAAAAAACTCTTATTTCAATGAAAAGCATCCTCACTGGGGGGAAAGTAACAAGTCACAAACATACATGTGTCAGGCAGCCATGAAAACACACTTTTTCTCTTTTTTTTTGCACAGGGAAGTGCACATGCACACACGCGCTCTATAGATCGATAAACGCTTGACAGATGAGAAGTTACATCTAATCTCAGTTTCTATTATTTTTCATTAATCTAGCTCTGGCATGCTCCTGTACTTCTGTAAACATGTGCTGATAAACCGGTTAGCTCCACAGCTAAAAAGGATGGGAGGAAGGGGCGGGGGGGGGGACACCCACGTAATAACACACACACTGTGCTCACATGACTGTTGTGTTAGCGCCAAAAAAAAAATTTAAAAAAGGATAAAGTCCACAAATGCACCAAGTCCATGCGCCAACATCAGTACAATGGAAGAGGGAAAAAAATAAGACAAAATAAAAGTCAGATAATTGTCTCTGGAAATAAAACGCCCCACAAAAACCCTAAGGCGAGTGATATTTCTGAAACACTAAAGCAGATGAAGAGCAACTCATGCATTTTATTCCATTCATTTATGCCCCTTGCAACATTTGAAATTCGTGCACCAGGCTCATCAGGAACGGGTGCCGGCGTCCGCCCTCTCAGGCCCATCATTAGTGCCCCGGCACCAGGCGATCGATTACAATCAGATCTGGGACCATTTTTCCAAGTCTTGTTTGTTGGGTTTGTTGTTCAGATTTGGTTGAAGAGTGGGGGATCTCTGTGTGTATTATGAAAAACCAGACTTTGAAAGTGGACACAGGTGAGCTGATTGGAGGTTCAATCAGGGATTCGGATAGAAGGGAAAACGACACAGCAGCTCTGAGGTAGGTAAAGCTAGGAGAAATACGGTAAAAAAAATAACAAAAAATCCTCCTGTTCAAGAGTGACGCTGAAGTTTTTTTCTTTAGGATTAAAGGACAAGGTGGGCAGATTTCTTTCTTTGCAATCTGAATGCTTTGAGGGTTTAGTAAAAATGGCTGTTTGGCACAAAATGACAACCTGGTACTGGTGAGGGGAGCACAGCATATCCTGGACATCGTGCCTGGTCTGCTCTTAATAAAACACATAAAAAAATAAAACAAAAAAGGAAAAGGACTCAACGGCGGCAAATTCACACCACAGAAAATGAGATTAAAACAATCTAATGAATTAATGAAAATGAAAAAAAGTGATCATTCATGCATCTCCCTCAGGTAGGGTCTTTCGATTTTTTTTTTTTCATTTTTGCGAATCAAGTCCTTTTGATTTAGCCACTTGCACTCATGTCAAAGGTTTTCACTCATTCTCCAGTCTTTCGCAAGGTGTTTCCTCATTTCCAACACCGTTTCCCCTCCCCTCCATTTATATTCTCTGGATCTTGTCAGCCACAACCACGGGATTCTCTTTGCGGATCTTGGCGGCAGCCTCGGCCTTGTAATCGTAGGGACAGTTGTGCTTGTCGGAGTATCGATGGATGCCACAGAACAGGTTACCACAGCGACAGTCAAACCCTGGAAGGACAAAAGGGCAAAATTTAGAACAACCACATTAAAACAAATGGAAGTGGGAAAAACTCAATAAGTGGCTTGTGGAAAATAAAGCTACAGTCTTGGTATAGTCTGATAACAGCTTACCTGTAAGGCCCACCCTTTTGCGGCACATGAAGCATCGGTTTTTCTTAGGTTTGGGGGTTTCGCCCTTGCCTTCTTCAGTGCTGGGAGAAGCTACAGGAGAAGGACTAGAAGCAGCAGGCTGGCTTACAACTACACACAAAGAAAAAAAGATGCATTTATGCCACAGAACAGGGTACAGCAAAGTATTAAAACAGCAAAAATATTAAAACAGCAACTACTGTGTAGATTTATCCCAAATAATTTCCTTTGCTCCAGGCATGAACTAGTTTTGGTTTTAAAAGGTTGCTAAAATTTCCAATCATACAATTTTTACAGTTTAAAGTCATTTTAATCTGGCAAAAAAAAAATTCAGGTGAGTGACCTGAATTTAGTGTGATAACTAATCAGCTGGTGCTTGAGTTACTCTAAGAAAGAGGGAAATACTGCAGAAAGCTTTCGAAAACAATTATTCAATTTTGCCAGTGCTCACTCTATATTTTTAATAGCTATAATAAAATAATTAAATGTTTATATATAATGTTATTACACGTGTAGCACTATTTTGTGTTACAGAGCAGGATTAGGAATAATTTTTGCTTTTAAAAAAAAATTTATGCTAGACGGACAATAATAACTAAAGCAACATTTTCACTCAATGTCACATGAATGTGTCCTTTTCCTTCCAGTCCATGTCTGCTTTGTGTGCCTCTCATCTACGCACTGGCATTGTTGGAAAACGGCACTCTACGCTGAGCAGGACTCCAGCAGGCAGGATCTAATCTGACTCTCTCCTCCAGTTTAGAGGTATTTTTAAACAGGCTTATTTTTAGACGCCATCTCCTTCTCAGAAGCTTTAAGTAAAACCAGCTGTTAAATTTAAGCTGCGCTGCAAAGCATCAGAAATAAACCGAGGCCTGCTGTTGGACCTTCCCAAGCAGGGTCAAGGTGCATGTGTCTGAAAAACAAATGGATTTTATGTGTGACATGTCTCACCAGGCTCTAGGAGTTCAGGCTTCTCCTCTCTGGAGATGCTCATCTCTGTCATCTGTTGGGTTACAGGAAGAGATCCTTGAACAGTCCTGCTGATATAAAAAAAATAAATAAAAAAATCGAACGAGAGTCCCGTTAGTCAGGAAGACGTTTAAAGATTTGAATGCGAGGAGAGCTTATTGATCGAGCCAAGCCATCTGCAGCCATTACTGACCTAGACATGTCTGGTGAGGAGGCAGGGGAGGCGTCAACCTTAGCTAGACTGGCTTCTAGTCTCTGGATGGCTGAGGCCTCTGAGGTAGGACTAGCAGTGGAGCCTTAATGACGAAACACAGAAGGAGATTTTTAAAAATATATACATATGTATAAATATGTGCACATTTTCCCTAAGAGGCAGTAAAATGAATAGACTGAATCAAAAAGACAAAAATCAGCTGCTTTGGGATGGCTATATGCCTGTCCTATTCTAATTATACATCTTTAGGAAAGAAAATGCAGACAGGTACATGAAAAATAAGAATAATTATAATAACTTTAACAAAGACTTGCATGTTTTGTTTGATGCCTTACCCATTGGGCTCATGGGGCTCATGCGATCGCTGCTCTGCTGTCGCGTCAGGTGTTCCTTGTAGCATACAGAGCACATGCCATTGGTTCTTGGGTTGCCATAGAAACCACAGCCTGTGGCACAAAGCATGGGGACTGGGCTCTGGTTCGTCTCTTGAGCCATTGCTAACAGAGGAAGAGAAAGAAGCAGAGTGTGAATGATTATCGTTGTTGCGACAGGGAGAAAGCGAGAGAGAGAAGCAGAAAGAACTGAAAGCAAAAAAAAGTGTGTTTTTTTTTCTGCTGATCTAGTTTATAGAGTCTGACTGACAGCAGGTTCAGACCATGAGAAGTCAAAAAACACATCTCTCTGTTTCGACTTGCCCTTTAGCCCGAATACAGTAATGAGCGCTTCTCCACAGGAAGTTCAGGCAACAAACAGCGCTCACTCTGTTCTGCTCACCGCTTTTCCTCAACACGGCTCTCCGATCACAGCGTTCTTTGTTTTGTCCCTTCGTTTTGTCCACTCCTTATCAAAACCTTTTCTGATGAACTGGCCCTCCTTCCTCATAGGCGGCCACAGTGACTCCCTTTCATGGCCTTATCGGGTCAATCCCGGTACTTCCCATAATAATAAAAACGCCAAGCTGACTCACAAGCTGCTGCTGCTCCACAGCACGACAAACATTTTCTCGTCAGGTGCAATAACTTTCTGTTGGCCGAAAGAGAAGCAACGAAGTAGGTCAGCAGTTTAAGGAGGCGTCCTGTGTTTCAAGGTGTTGGGAAAACTTCCTGTGCCACAGAAAAACAAGCCTCTGTGTGTGTGTGTGTGTGTGTCAGCTTGAGCAATTTGGCAGAACACGTAGTGCTGTGACGTTATGGTTTGCCTTTGATGCAGCGCGACGCCACAGGAAGTTGTGTAATAAGACACACTGACTTTTACGCAACACGTCAAAAACACCTCTGACGAACAGACGGGAAGACCCAGATCTGCCCATCCTTATAGAGAGGCTGATTTAGCATATCATCTGAGCCTCATATTTCCCTAGTAAACAACCTTTGGCCCGGCTCTGCTGTGACACGACAGGCACTTTGATTGGCTAAAAAGTTTGTTTATATTCAGCTCACAGACAAACAGGAGAAAAATCAAGTCAGTTTTCAAGAAGAGGCCGGCAGGTGTTTCTTTTTTTTTTTTTTTTAGGATGTCATGTATATGAACGCTTGGGGGCTTCTTATCAGCAAGTGCCACAAAGTACTCTGCGAACTCCCCACCCCCCAGCCCCCCGCACCCTCCTTCTATGCCCCTTTACACCAACAAGCTAGTCCTGTGTCAATAAAGCTCTTCTCGGAAAAGCTTACAAAAGACCGCTGCCATTCGAGTCACATGTTCAACTGCAAACTCTTGAAAAACACCAGACAGAGTGAGTGAGCTAGAAACTTCCGGAAGATCAAAACCTCCCACATTGATAATAAATATAGATGTTAATAAGTGGTTCAATAACATAATTATCATGTCACTGGAAAACTATTTTGTAGTTGCATAAAGAGCATCTTAATTCGGTATTGTCGTGCCCACTTATTTTATCTTCAATAATGAGCTTGTCACTCCTCAGTTTGTTTTTCTTTCAAATTTTATTTTCCTGACATTTACCTAAATATAAAGAACATATTCACAAATACATTTTTAATCTGGCATGCCTGGTCTTCCCTAGTTTGGCAACTAAAGCTCAAAAAGAACTAGTTCATAGTTTTGGCTCATCCGTTACCTTTTGGTTCACGTACCACACAAACCACAGACCTGTCTACATATACCTACAGTGTTAAGCAATCATGCTGTCTATGTGAATAGAATGATTATGGGATAAGAATTAGTCATTTTTTGATTACAACAAACTAACAAAATGAACTATTTTCCACAGCTGGGTAATGATAAAAAGAAATGCTGCATTTCAAGTTATGGCTGAGTGTTATTTTTGTGTTTTTTGTAGCTGCACAGCTCAATGTGACTTTTTGATAATAGGCCATATTTATTTTTACTGAATTATTTTTGTTATACTCTCTCGCTGCAGGTGAATACAGATTCAGAGTAGGGATGCCAGTCCGGTATTTCCTGGACTGGCAAGTCAAATGCTGACAAATGAGATTTTTCTTCTCCTCATATTCAACAAATGCATTAAAACTAATAACTCCCACTGATTTATCTCTATATACAATCAAGTAACACCCTGTCCCTGAATGCAGAGATGAAATAATATCGTATTTCATTTTTTTATCTGAAATATAGCCAATGTCTGGAACAAAAAAGCTGCACTAAGTATTTTTGGTATATATGTTGTGTTTCTTAATAAATAAATAAAAGGAATTGTCCAAGATTGGAATGGGCGTCAAAGAAATTGGCATCATCACAATCCCAACAAATATCACAAAAGATTGTTAAAACTTTATGCCCATATAAGCCCATCCCAACATGGAAATCTAACATTAGGGGGGGGGAAACCTGAGTGGCGATAATTATGTTAATTTCTCCATTTGATTCAAAACTACCATCTCTATCAAAGAACACGAAGCATAAAACTAAAAATTAAAATGACTTGCCAGTAAAATTCAGACCATTTCTAATTTATAGCCAAAAAGTTGCGATAAGTTTTTGATCTTCACTTTAGTCACTATCCAAATAAACAAAATGTATTGTGATAGAAATGTCATGTCTGTATTGCCTTTCAGAAAACTGTCATTTGACACACCAAAGGCTTTCGATCTGACAGGATTGTGACCTTAATGAGGTGCATTATGCATTAGAAAACCCACCTGACAGGGCAAGGCAGGGAGTTTCCAGCAGAGACACAACCACTCACCACAGTTTCCTTTCACAAAAATGTTAAACTCATGCAGCAGGAACTTATGAGAAAGCCTCAGTCTTGTTTTCTATAAGAGATCAGTTTAAACCAACATGTATGGGGTTAACTTTAGCAAACAAAGGGAAAGCTCATATTTCAGGCCCTGCTGGAGGGGTTGGAAAGTCCTGAGTCACAGTGAAGGACAGGACAGAAACTGGGGAATATTCTCCATAAAAACTAAATAAAACTGAAAACAACCACCAGAAGTTGATAGAAAAAGCCCTAATGGTGGTATTTTGTGAAACATTCAATAGCCAAGCCAGAATGATACGTCCTTCCTTTGTTTCTTTCCTCCTTTGTCTGCAGCCTCCTTGCTTCCTGTTTTTAAATCGCACTGTGTCTCGCATTTATCGCAACACTTGCACCTAATACGGATTTCCAAAGTGTCCCTAACAAAGCAACGTTAAAAATCCTCATTATATAATCACTATTAGTCGCTTAGAAGCGACTTTTTTAAAGCCCTCACGTCGAGCGAAACCTCGTCTCACCCGACAGCTCCAACTACAAGCCGACACTCTTGTTTTATTTAATTACGTTACCCTCGAAGCAAAGGCTGTGGGTTTCGTTTGAGTGCAGCCTCTCTCGCTCCACTTGTCTATTCGGCTTATAAATTTTCTATTTGTAGACAGGAATTAACAGGCTTTTGGTTCACCCCATCCCCCAGCTCGGGACAAGCTGAAAAACAGAGACTGTAAGCAGCACTACCTCAGCTCCCTCCCTTGTTTTTCTTTTACAGACAAAGTCACGTTCGAGGACTTGTGATATTTCAAGTCAGGTGGAGGAGGACATGGTGAAGGTGGAGGTGGCAAAGACAAAAGAGGGTTGATCACCGCAAAGCGCATACCGTGTGACCTTTTAATCCATCAGTAAAGGTCGCCATTATCTCATCAAAAGCACACATCTCTAGTATGTTACCTAAATACAAATCGCTTTCTCTGTAACGCCAATCCACTTCAAGAAAAAAAAGAAGCAATAATCCAAGATGATCACCTGCTGAAAATCGATGGGTTTCTCGCGAGAGGACAGGAAAAGCGGTTGTCTTTGTCAGAAAAGGTCGAAGTTATTATGTGGAGTTCCCTTTTTATCTTTTCCGTCTCCGTAGCAGCGTTTCTGTGTCGTCGTCCTCTCAGACAGGCGGATTTAGACGGGTTTTAAGCGTCCCTTCCTCGGCCTCCTGCCTTGTCCTCCTCTCTCCGTCTCCCGTCCCCCTTCTTCTTCTGCTGGATGGATGTTTGTTTCCTTCTTTAGCAAGAGGAGTGGTGGATGATGATGTCACGGGTAAGAACAACGTGTCACCATTGGCTGCCCGGTGGAGCCCCGGAGCTCTCTGAGCAGCTCTGTCTGGCTCTGGTTATTGCATGTCTGTTCGTCATCCACCCACAAGGACACGAGTCTATTTACTGAGTAATACACCTAAATGGACGAATGAATGAATAATGACGTGTGCTATACATATTTTTAAAAAGCACAATAAACAGGAAACGCCTTTTTTTTTATGTGTGTGTGTTTATGGTTCTGTTTCTATCACCGTGGCCTGTATGTTCAGTTCTAACACAAAGCATCAGCAGCACCAGAGGAGATTTACAACGTTGGAAATTAGATATGATGCTGGTTTGTTATGGTAAAGTTGTGGGTCAGTGACTGCACTGGTGCAGACAGTGCAGTCAGGAGGTAGCAACAAACAAGTCATGAGGGCGGAAAGTGCGAAAAAAAATTATTTTGATCCAATTTAGTTTCAAGGCTCTTCAGTAGACAAGCTGGTCAAGTTTATGTTAAGTTATCAAGAAATATATAATCAAATCAGTCAAATTTGGACCAGTAAAATCCAATCATATAGACAGATTCGTATTCAGTTAAATTTACTTTAAGTACGCATTTTTTTTCTATACCACATTTGCCTTCATATCTGCCTTGATTCTACATTATGTGCAGATTCAACAAGGTTTCAGAAACATTTCTCAGAAATTTTGGTTCATATTGTCATGTTAGCAGTCACAGTTCCAGTGGATTTGTTGGCTGCACATCCACACTCCAGTTGTTCACCAGAGTACAGTAAACTCTTGATCAGGTATAAGAAACAAGAGTGAGATGATTTGAGCTTTGTGATATGGTGTAATTAATTAGCCACCTGGAAGTAACCAGCACAAGATGAGAGTACCATGTGGTCATAAAGGGATTGACATGGTGCAGCATACTCAGGTAGGCTGTGGTGTTTCAGCTCAATTGATAGTAAGGTCCCTAATGTGTACCTTAAAAACTTTGCCTCAACCACTAATGCAAGGTAGGATGGAGCCATGCCTTTATCTACATCAAATTCTGCCACCTGAATGTCGCAACCTAAATCCAGGTCAAATTTTTTTCCAGTTTTTCTTTCAAAAACTGTATTAACAACTTATTACGGTCCAATTTTGGTCACAGTCTGTAAATTTTAGCCACAGTTTCCTTTTCTTAGTTGACATTTGAGTACCTGGCGAGGTCTTCCAACTGCGGGGCTGTGGATATTCTCCTTTTCTGATCACTTTCTGTAAACCTGAAATGTTGGTTGAGTTTCTGAAATACTAAGACCAGCCTGTATGGCAACCAAAAACCACAACATGATCAAAGTCACATTAACCCTCTTTTCTTCCCCATTGTGCTATGCTTGCTTCAGACTGCTGTAAGCTGGCTTCACCAGATCTAGATGCTTAAAAGAACTGAGTAGCTGCCAATGTTGACTGATTTTATGTTTTAATTTGAGTGTCTAATAATGGATCCAGTTAGTGCTGTCCAGTTCAACCAAATTAAATTTGGTTGATTACATAAGTAGAATGGTGTTTATCTTGGAAGTCCAGCTGATTTAATCAAGTCATTAGCATCTTTCACAAAACACTAGAAGCTAGGATTTTAACACCTTTTCTCTATCTGTGTTTGCTCTCTGTGAGGACCAAGATGGCGTGAGATTGCCCGAGTTAACCTGCCACTGTTGCACCTCTGATCTGCTAGATGACGTAATCACAGCCCCATATTGGTTATGTAAGGATTTGCCAGCATTGTGACTTGAGGGTGTAGAGATGACAGTCTGTGTGAGTAGCTGGCCAGGAAATTCAAGGCAAAAATACACCAAGACCGCAGGGGAGCGGTGCATCAAAGACATCATTCCTTTCCATTAACACACATTGGACGAGCTGTGCTAAGATCTGGTGAGACAGAATAGATCACTGGGCTTTAGCCGAGGGCAGGGTTCCTTAATGGCGCTGGCATTTGAGATGCAACAAAATTGTCATGGTTTATATGCCACCAATGTGCTTATTGCTTTAAAAGTGGACATGTTTGCCACTTGTTTTATGAATAAACCTCTATGTCAGGGGTGTTCAAAGGATGGTCCACAGTCCACTTGCAGCCCCTTGCAGTCGCGGGCTTTAATTGCAGCCTGCGACTGCAATTAAAGAATGGTACAGATTTCCCAAGAAAGAGTGATCTCTTATGGCTGAAAATAGACAAAAAATGTTTTCTGTTTTTTGTTTTCAATCCAGCCCAAGAAAAGTTTGTGAACTTTGTGCATTTCTTCTGTTGAAAATGGATACCGGGAGAAATGGTTCCTTTGAAGTTAAGCACAGAATCTTTGGGTTTACCTTTTATGGAGAGTAAACATAAAGTTATTGACAGGCAATATTTCTTTCTCTATATAAAGATGGTTAAACACAAAAACACCAAGCAAGGCCTAGCTTACATGGAAGGCAAAAACAGAGGATACTCATGGTTGATTGTGGCAACTATTGTAAGAGATTTAGGGTACAGTTGCTTTGAGTTGCAGCCTTTTGGACAAATATTCTGAGATCACTGAAAGACCCAAAACCAAATTAAAGTATAATAAAAAAAATTCTGAAATAAACTGCCAGAGCAAAGAGGCTAATCCCATAATGATTTACTCATGTTTCTTTGTACCTTTGTAGAAGTTCAACTTGTTAAAAACAAGTACAAAGTGACTTGTAACCTCAGACAAGTCAAACATTACTCAACTAGACCTCAATCAAACTGGAATGTAATAATAACATAAAAAACATTAACTCAATATCAGAATAACAAATACACATTGATATTTAATTACTTTGTTTACTTTGATTTCTAAAGTACACTGGTTGATATTTGGGAACTGTTAATCTAAACCTCATTCTGTTACTCAACACCCCCGCTAAACCAGTGTGAGTCGTTAATTGAAATCAGTCATCAAACTGAGTGTAAAAAGTCTGTAGCAAGATACAAAATGACCCAGATTGCTATATTACAAAATGCTGAAGGGATGAAATAAACAACACACAAATGAAACCCAACAATACTTGAACCCAGTTATCACCATAAAGCATTAGGTCTTAAACTGCTCATACGGGATCTAATCAACGCAAGTACAGGCCAAACTCTTCAGTGTGAAAACATTGCTTTGGTCTGTTGCATAAGCTCACACAGAAAGACAAGCAATGCTTGACTAGACCCACTTGTGTGGATGTTGGCAGTGTAAACAAGTATTGTGGAAGGTAACAAGATAAGTCCTGAGTAGAACTAAGAGAGCAGATTTGTTTAAACTGGTTGTGCAATAGCACTGTGTTCGTAAACAGGGGTGTAGCTCCTGGCTAAGGGCACAATGGAAAAGTTGTCAGTAATGTTTTGGGAGTTTTTGAAATGTGTTATGAATTCCTATATAAATATTTGAAACGAGTGTATACAGTCACGTGAAAAGATTAGGATGCCTTATGGATGTCTTTGTATGTTTTAATGTTTTTCAATAAATGGATGTACAATACCCTGTTATGGACTAGTGGTGTGTCCAGGCAGTAGCCCGCCTCCTGGCCACTGACTGCTGGAGACTGCTTACTCTATTAAAATCTCATACCTTTTGTGTGGTGTGCAACTGAACCTTGAATCAATTGCATGAACAGAATGGTAAAATTGAAAGACCTTAGCCCTTCAGAAAGATAACTATTCAATCCTTGTGAACCACCTAAGGGATTTAAGCTTTAACATGCTCAGTTCTGGCTGTGGAAATCATTTTACACTGAAAGCCGGCTGCAAGATGCTAAAAAAAAAAGTCAAAGTGTCATTATGAGACTGACAGCAAGGTTTTATCATGGTTGATGTGAAAGTATGTACCTCTAAAATCAAAAATGTCTTATTTATAAATTTAATTTGCTTTGGAGGTCTAAGGTGGAAAACTTTCCTCTACAAGAAACATTTAAAGGCTTGATTCAAGTTGATCAGAGAGAATAGAAACAAAGACCAGGATTTGGACAGATGACTCTCTGGTGCAATTATTTACTAGTGGAACAGAGAACATGTTTGGCGTAAACCAGTTATAACATCTCAGGAGAACTACCTTACACCAACTCTGAAGCACAGGCCTGGAAGTCTCTTTGTTTGGAATCCTTTGTTGCGGCAGGACCGGACCAGCTCACCATCAGAAAATCCACAATGAATTTTACTGTTTGCCAGATGTTGATTAATGAAATTGTGAGGCCACCTCTGAAATTAGAGCTGAAGCAGAACTGGACTCTTCAACATGAGAATGACCCAAAGCCTATCAGTGAATACAGGGATTAGAGAATTAAAAAAAATGTAAAATCCTGGACTGAGACAAACCCCAGATCTTGAGATCATTTAGATATTTTGGGGTAACTTGTAAAAAAAAAAAAAAAAGTATATAATTACACCACAGAGTTGGGGTTCTCATATTACTACTAGATTGTTCGTCACAACATAAGTTTCAAGGGTTGTTTTTTTGTTTTTGTTTTTTTAAAGGGAAGATTCACCCTGGTATCTGTTTTTAACATCTTCTGGCACAAGAACATGTTATCCACTGTGCTGTTGTGAAATATAAAAACATGTACTTACCAATTACGTATAGTGTGTTATTGGCGCTGTATCACTTGCCCTAAGGTTTAACGAGTCCAAACACATTCCCCCCCGCCCCCCAAACTTTTTGTGTATTACGTCAGACACCACATGTCTCTAAGCACTACAAGCAGTGCTGTGGAGGGAGCAAACACTCGTGGTGTTGGTGTTCTGAGGGTACATGCTGTTAGCTATTAGTGGTTGAATTCTTGGAAGCAGTGAAGGGCAGAAGAGTCGCGCAGACACGGCACGGTTTGCCCAGTCAGTTTCAAGCAGAAACTGGAAGTGGAGCGAAGTGAAAGTAAAAATAGCTTCTGGCTGTGGGCATTTACCTAACATTTTCAGGGGAACCCAGCCTTCTCTCCCACAGAAGAAAAACACCCATACAGACAATGTTTGCTTACACAGACAGCTGTAGTTTCATTTAATGAACACATACGCAAGAAGAGACTTGTTTATTTACAACTAGGGACTCAGGTTTGACCTTTTCTGGTTCTCAGACAAGAAGAAAGTTGTTGTTGCTAGAAAAGCTTAGCAAATCCTACTTAATGTTTTTGATAATGCAACATTGTACAGTGATCATGTGCAAGAATGTGCTCTGGTAAAATGTGATTGAAACTGAACTGTTTAATCTACAAACTAATGCTGTAAGTCACCCAAACACACCACCCCCAATGTGAAACACTTTGGTGGCAGACAACTGCACAAACCACATTTCATCATGTTGTCGAGAGGCTTTTTCTGGAGGGATACAAAAAGATGGGAAAATGGGTGACACTAAATACAGGTTTATCCTGGATAGTATTTTCATAGAGGCTGGGGGAAAAAAACACAAAATTGGCTTGTAGGTATACCTACCAGCAGAATGAAACCAATAAAAATACTGCCAGAGCTCTGATGGGATGATTTCGATTGAAAAATAATAATTTTTTTGTTATTAGAATGGCCTAGTTAAAGTGTGGACTTAAATCTAGTCTTTGATCTTCACCTGCGCTGTGAATACAATATGACTGAGCTTGAGTCAAGTAACCTTTCTCGTATTAATAATCCTGAAGAATTTATGTTCACAAACATACTTTTTTGTTTATTATACCACATTATGTTGATGTGTTTTGTTTGCTTTTCCATTGAAATGTTCCCAATCTTTCATGATATTTACTTACAATCGTGAAACAAATAATCAGTGATGAGTCAAACACTGATTAGAAAGCCAAAGCTCACAGTGAAGATGTAAAAACAACAACTGCACTGTGCTTATCACCAGTCAAACCAGTTGATTTCCAAAAAGCAGTATAAGTGGTTTTAGCTTAAAAGCTTTTTTTCGCATGTGCATAAGTGAAACACATGCAGCGAGGGGCTGGAGGGGAGCAAGGAAAGGGAACCTTGTGTGTGTATTACACTGAGCTCTTTGTGTCAGAGTATCGCGTTAACAGAGCAGAAAAGAAGGAGCATGTGTGTGGTTAGTATGTGAAGGTTCATGGGTTTCACTGGGAGGAAGAGGGTGGGTGTGGGGTGTGCAGCCGAGGAGAGACTGGGTGGTGTGCAGCATCGAGTATCGTCACCCATCCCCCTCGTGTCGTAGCTCGGCCTCTGGATCGCCGCCCGTTTGTAGGATGTAGGTGTTCATCCGTTTCTCTTCCCCGACCATGACGGATGCACGTGAGAGACCGAAAGTGACAATGTTGCCATGACGACAGATTGTACGATTTACAGCCATCTTTCTGTGTGGGCGTGTGTTATGTCTGCGTGTGTGTGTGTGTGTGTGTGTGTAAGAGGCTCTGTGGATTACTTATGTGAATCTGGAGCAGCCTGTTTGTGGTTACTAGGCAGATATTGGCCCAGCCAACACACACACACACACACACACACACACACACACATGCACAGACAGAGCCTCAGTTTGCTTGTGTCTGGGGTCTGCTGGGTGAGACATTGTTGATAAAAGGAGCTACTTGTGGCACTGGCAGCTTATCCGTTTAGTGAGGCCGTGCATGGGGCTTGATAATTTCTGCAGCAAAGTTGTTTTTTTGTTAGTTTTTTTTTTTTTTACCAAAAACATGACTTTAAACCTCTGTTTCCTGCTCTTTCTACACTCATATCTTGTAAAGGAGCGTTTCGTCGTGTCTGTGTTTGAGTGTGTGCTAAATTTAGTAAAGAGCAAAAATGAGAAGGTGCTCAAAGAACATCTATGTGATGTGGGGATTCATGGCCCACTTATGCTGCTGTTACTATAATTTTTGCTGAAGGCTTTTAGAGAAATACACTCTCGACATTCACAGAAACAAAGAACAATTGGATCAAAAGAGAGTATTTTTTTTTTACTACTTTCTGTTTTGCTCTTTTAGACTTCCCTGCATCTCTCTCATGACTATCATTCTTGTGACCAGGAAGGAGCTCTGGAATAACCTCCCCGATTAGAAAAAAATCTTAAATTATTTCCTCAACCTTCACAACCTGTGTGCAAGCCTCCTTTATGGGTATTTTAAGCTATTTGTGGTTCCTCTTAAAAGAAAAAAAGACTGAGGCGGAAGCCTGCAGGCGTTGCATGTACATGCAGCAGACTTGGAGGGGGAAAAAATTGTTTCTGTTTCCCTTTACAAGCTGATCCATGTGGGTCTGTCTTGTTCCAGCTGACATCTGACACTCTGTGAATGAGTGCACGCCTGTGAGTCATGATAAATCCCCCCCACCTCCCCGTGCATGTGAGCGAGCATGTGAAAGTAAGAGCGTGTGCATGTGTGTGCAGCAGATGTCCTGAGCTCTGCTCCGTTCCCCTCCACAGACTGGCTGGTCTTTGTTGCTGCTCCCTCGTGCAAACGGGTATGGCCACGTGCTTCTCTGACTGCAGGGACAAGCCACGCCCCCCTCCTCCCTTTAATCTGTCAGTTTCTGACGCCAAGTCCTGCCCTAACGACACCCAGCGACTTTGCGGGATCTGCCTCCCCTCTGGATGACGTGGTTTTTACTCATGCATGCTCGCCATGCTGTCTTTTAGTCACACTGAGACATTGTGGCTGAGAAACAAATAACCTAGGCAATACACTTCCTCTTTTTGCATCACTTTATGTGTGCTATCCATTTCTCAAAGGTTCCCCTTTGGTTTGTCGGTTTTGAAAGCTTGAATTTCCTTTGTTGCTTACCTCCTGGCCACAGTGGCTTTAACTTTTCACATTGTTGAGTTACAACTACAAACGTCAGGCATCTCTAGAACAGTTTTTAAGGCGTTCAGATAATTTGTAATGCAGTTAATTTTTTTGTCAGCATGAAAAACCTCAAGTCTTAAAGTTACAAACAGTTCTGCTCTCCACAAGGATCCATCTTAAAACATAAACTTCATAAATTATGCATACTGATGCTGGGAAACATCATCAGGAAACTAACCTTTACAAATGTAGATCTCGTTTTATTGATTCATTTTGCATCAATGTTTTGTTTAGTCCTCCAAACCAGAGTCCACTCTGTCTGCTTTACATATTTATGCACACATTTATTTTATTTTCTGTGCATAGCTTTGGTTAGCTCATCCTTTCCTATTTTTGTTTATTATTGTTTGTTTTTCAGTTTTTAATCATATGTAAGACCCTTTGTGTACACATACAAAAGTGCTTTAAAATGAAGGAATGATTGGTTGACTTATTGACTGACACAAATTAACACTTGTCAGATTTTTATAAAAAACAGAACAAAAAAAAAACGTGTTCTTTGTTCATCAAAATTTCAGTCTACTTTGTGTTGCTCAGTAAAATACAACTCCAATGGAATACACCGAGTTTTGACATTTGGCGTAAATGGAGAAAACGTGAAAAGTTTCAGTTGGCATGAATGCTTCTTTCAGGCACCGAGAAAGCTGAAACAGGAAGAAGGACTTTTTAATTATGGGGAAGCTCTGGAGATATCAAAGTGGGTTTCACATTAGAGGCGTGAGTGCTGGTGAAACTGAGTGCGGCTCTGTTTTTCTTTTCTCCCCGACATTTTAAAACTAGTTTAACTGCTGCACTAAAGCAATCTGTCATCCCAGTAGGTCCTGAAGGTACAGAAAAACCTGTATGGCGCTGAAACTATCATTCATTGTGCTCGAATACAAGTATCTGCCAGGTGATCATTGTCTCATATCTGTGCCGATGGCAAAAAAATGTGTTTACAGTCTGAGTCACACCTGGACCAGCTTGGGCTCTTCTCTTACTCTCTTTCTTTCTCGAACGAAAACAAGGCAGGTTTAACCCTCTGGGCCTTGGCTCCCTGCTGCTTTATGTTTACCATCCAGTTTTTTAACCGGGGAGGCGTTAATCTTAAAGTTCCAGGTTGTTTTGTATAAACTGGTATTGTTTGAAAGACTAAATATTTCAAACAGACGTCTTTTTTTTGTGTTTATATTCTGCTACACCACTAAAAAATATATATATAAAAAAAATCATCACCTTGCACAAGGATTCACACCCAATTAACCTTTTTGCATTTTGCCATGTTACAACAATAAACTTCAAGGTACTTTATTGGGATTGATTCTCCTACATAAAACCAATTGGAACCAACTGGTTATCCATAACTGAATAACCAGAGAGAAAAAAATAAAAGGAAATTCAGTTTGATGTTTGCCAAAAGCCATGCAGTGAATACAATAAAAAAACAAAATCCAAAAAATGTTTTTTCTGGTCTAATAATAACTCTGCACATCACCTTAAACACATCGTTTGCAGCACAAAATATAGTGGTTGTTTTTCATCAGCTGTGACAGGTGAGTTCATCAGAGCTGATGGGAAGATGGATGGAGCTAAGCCCAGGGCAATCTTGGAAGAAAACATGTCAGAGGCTGCAAAAGACTTGAGACTGGAGTGGAGGTGTATGCCTTTCAGTGTGTGAAAGTCCTTAAATATTTAACCAGAGCAAAAATTGAATCGTTCAGATTAAACCATATTCATGTGTTGGAGCAGTCTAGACCTAAATCCAGCTGTGAATTTACGGAAATACTTAAAAACTGAAGTTGACAGATCAGTATGATCTGAAGTATTTCCCAAACAACAACAGGCAAAAAAAAAAGTTAGTCTTTTGTCCTAGACGACGGAACAGAAATCCACAACAAACTTTTCTGATTTTCATTTCTGAAAACCGTGTATAATAATATTTCAATCTTAATCATAATTCTGTAATTTTTAAACTCACCTTTCAAAATACAGTTTTGTAGGAAAAATATTTATTTTTTTTCTTTTCTTTTTTTATTTTTTTTTACTTTTTTACATTTTTAAAAAATTAGACTTGGTCTCAATTTAATGTTATTTTCAAAGGGTCTTTCTTCGCACCCAGAGTGAAGTCACATATTTCACAAACTAAAATTCATGTTGCATAGCTTCACTAAACATAGAGTGAAATATTTCATTCTTTCATTTTTCTTAATCTTGATGATTGTGGTATAAATAGATGACGAGAACCCAAAATTCAGAGTTTCAGAAAATGTTATTGCTGTGCTACAACATATTCATAGGAGGCTTAGTGGAAGGAAAAAGTGCAACTATTTACAGTTTATGCAAGATATGTAAGAGAAAACTTGGTAGCAAAGCTCATGCACTTACCAACCTGAGAAGAAACCTGTATGGTTTTGTTCTACTAAAAACATTATGGCTACCAGCTGCAACAAATGCATTTCTCAGCATAGCCTGAACAAATCTATCAAAAATCTGTCTAGTTTTCAGGCTGCGCAGTTTGTTGAATTTATTTTGTTTGGTTTGTGAAAAATGAAAATTTTTATAGAACATTCATATGAAACAGATTATCAAAGCAAACATTTATTGTGTTCAATAAAAAGTGGGTTAAATCTCAGAATTAACACAACTACAGGCCGCTAAATGACTTAAGATCCTTTTCTTTGGACAGTCATGCTGCCGATTCTTGTTGTGAGGCTCACTGTGCAGCCTGGTGGTTTTTTTTGATGTCATTGTATTGTCGGAACAGTAAATGATAGAGAAGCATGTTGGTGAGTTATAGTAGCTCAAGTTGATATTTCTTTTCAGCAAATGTAACATTTGTTCATACTAACAGTTGTTGGTATGAAGATATTAGGCAGTGAGTCATCAACCTAAAAGAGCAGTGTCTAACAGATGAACCGACTGTTGCCAGGCTCTCTGCTCACAACAAGAGTGACAGGAAAAGCTTGAGGCACAGGGAGAAAGGCTTTCTGATGAGGTCATCAGACCTCTGTTTAAATTCACGGGAGAACTTAATATAAATGCTTTATATCGCTTTTTATCATGCTATAAAATCACATTCAGTCAATTAATGTTACCACAGAAAGTTAATGGTTCTATCCTTGTGGCAAGAGTAGGAATGATTAGCATAAAAGATTGTTTCTAATGTACAGTGCAAGAATACTCCTATTCCTTGGATCTTCCATGTGTGTTACATTACAACCAGTGTTTCTGTGTGATTTTATGAAAGAACAGCAAGAAGAGAATGATTGTGAGCAGGGAAATAATTATATATGTTACTAAAATATATAATTTGTCTTATTGAAATCAAGAGACCATTTACAGCCTGGGATAGGCAGAGCTTTAAGAAGTGAAACAAACAAAATAGGAGAACAATTAAACAGATGTGCAGGGTAATCTGAAACTGAATCACTTCTCTCTCTTTTTTTTTTAAATACTGGATTATTTGAGCTTAAACCTGATCTGGTATAAATAAAACATTAGTTACAAGTGTCAGGGACAGTTATGCTTCACCTTATTACACTGCAAGAATATATTCAAATCATCAAAGCAAGTTTGAAATGAGAATATGTTCAAAATAACAATAAACAAACAAAAAACAAAACAAAAAACAGTTTACCAAGTGGTTGTGATGAAACTGGATCCTTCAAAATTTCCATTTTAAGCAAACACTTTCTTTGGTGGAAGCTGGTTTTAAGTAGGACGGATCATAATGGCGAATATTTGGACTAACTGGTTTCTGAAATGACCAGCTTCTAAAAGAAAAATACATTACATGCTACTTTTACGCCAGAGGCAGAAATATGGTAACAAAGCATTAATACCAGAAAAACTAAACCAAACCATTTGCACACATAACGTACATTTTGTATTTTTAATTACTTTGGTGTCCAGTTTCAGTGTAAAATTATCATTTCAGTATCCCTTATGAGGACACTGACTATAGTTGTGCTTCAGCAATGTTTTGTTTTACATTATTTAACCTGTAGTTTGTTTTAACACCACTGTCTACTCAACTGGCCTCACTGACCCTTTTCTCCTCCCTTGTGTTCTGTGTAGATAGATGAGGCTAACTTTAGCATCGAAAAACTAAACAATTTGCAACAAGTCTTTCACCCAAAACACACACACACTTGGTTTTGGGCTCTTAAGTTAAAAAAAAGGCAAACTCCAGATTATCAGCACATACAAAACAAGAAGCATGTAAATGACTAAAATTATGTTTGAGAAGGCACACTTATCATTTCCTGCTACTAGAAAGTTTTCAGTTTGGAGCAATACTGCCTCCTACAGGATTATGCTAGCACTAACATCACTTCTTTCTGCATCATTGCATGCTGCATGTTCAAACACATGACATTTTGAATTAAAAAACTTAACTCTTATATTGGTTGCTTTTATATTTTTTCAGGTTAACACTGTAATACATTCTAAAAGTTATTGTTTCAGATAAGACTTTAAATGGAAAGCTATACAACAAGCAACTCTCTGTGAAATAAACAGTAGTACAAAACTACTAGCTAGCGTTACATTCAAAGTAATAAAAACACTTTCACTAAAAAAATAAAGCAAATGAAACCAAAACAATACTAATACTGAATCCTGGAGTTTTTTTTTTTTTTTTTCCTGCAGGATCTGAGTCACATTCAGATGACTCAGATGGATCAACCACTTTGGCCCACAGAAGTTTAGCTTGTAGACTAAATGATACATTTAATTATTTATCATCTTTTAATAAAGTTTTCTTTTAGTTCGCGCATTCCTTTACATCAATAAACCACTTTGATTTGGTTGTCGTCAACTTCATCTGACCGACCGAGCAAACGGTGAATGACCTGTGCTTGTATAGCGGTCTATCAAATCCAGGACATTTACAGGACAAACTCCTACCACCATCGCTGAGGAGAACCTTAATCAAAGAAGGAGCTAAGACGTCCATTATAACTCCAGAGAAACTGCAGAGACACATGACTTGGGTGAAAGAATTTGTCAATAAGACCACCCATTGTAGGTAGCATTGTTGCCTTGCAGCAAGAAGGTCCTGGGTTCAAGTCCCAGCCCAGGGTCTTGGTCTCTCTAAATTTTCCATAAGGAGTGTGTGTACATGATGGTTGTTTGTCCTGCCTGTCTCTGTGTTGCCTGGCGACATGTCCAGGGTGTACCCCTCCTCTCGCCTGAAATGTTCGCTGGAGATGGGCATCAGCACCCCTCCAGACCCCACTAGGGACAAGGGTGTACAGAAAATGAATGGACCATCCATCAGTTGTACATGTACATTATAAATGTACTAAAGAAATGTTATGGTCAAATGAGACAAAACTTGTATAAGAGTGAGGAAAACTAATACTGATTTACTTCTTGTTGAACCCTGACACTTCTAATGTAGAACAACGAACACTCTTGTACAAAGAGCCCTCATCCTCACTTTTACCTGGCCTGCCTTTAACCTCCATCTTATTGTCTTGCCATCCCCATTCATAGACTTCGAACTCTCTCTCTCTCACTGACACGTGGTACATAATCTTTCAAATCCACATACAGCCGCATAAAAGGCAGTCATAACAGTTCTGAATAATTGATTGTTAGTGAAATTGCTTGGCTCTAGAGTTTCCAGCTCATCATTGTTCCTGCCTCGGGTCGATGGGTGGTGAGGAAAAAGTAAACTTCTCAGGCAAGTTACCCACCATGTGCCAAACCAGCAGTGCACATGCACAAAGACGTACACCTGGACCTGCACCCACACCCTTCATCCCCAAAGCAGTGCATGAGCTTGAAGAGGGTTCCCCTCTTGTGATGTAGAAGGTACAGCAGCAGTGAGGAAGTATTAAACCCTGCAGCTTTGTTTGTTTTGCAGTTCACATCACTTCCCGATGTTGCCTTTTCTAGAAGACACAGGACCATGAGAGGAAGATGCCTGGAGATACCCTGATCACCTCAGAGAACGACAGTAAGATACAGACCATGTTCACATTAGTGGATAGGCATCACTGCTCTGCTTTTCTAATACAGTACAACTCAGGATTTATTGGGTTTGTCGTAAATTAGCTTAGATTTTTGTTGTACAAGCAGGGTAAAATGCTTTACCCACTTTAATATTATCAATCTCGTTTTGTGTGCAGGTGAGAAATTTTAGACTTGGTCTCTACCAGTCCTTATATGTCCTGTGTCAAAAATTACAAGCGCTCTTCTTATGATTTTGTTTGAATATTGACATTCTCTTGCCTGTCTCCCACAAAGCCAGATGGTGGAGTGCATGGTGAATTGCTGATTGGTCATATCTTGGGAGGTTTGCAGTTGTGCCATACTCCTTCTATTTTTAATTGGTAGAGATAACAGTACTGAAAGCTCGGGATGTTGTTTTACAAAGCAGCCCTGCTTTAAACTTTCCCACAACCTTTTCTTTGACCTGTCGGCTGTGTTCCTTGGTCTTTCCTGGCACTTGTTCACTAATATTCTCTAACTAAGAAGGGCATCACAGAAAGCCTTATTTATACTGGATCTCGAATACTGAGTTAGAGATTTTGAATATGAGGTGTTGAATGTTTGGACTCCACAGTTTTCAGATCTTTATTTGTAAACAATTTCAAAAACAAAGTATGATTTTCCTTTCACTTCACAAATATGCTCTACTTAATGTTGGTCTTTTACCCAAAAAAACAGTGAAGCCCATTGAATTTTGTGGCTGTACCCAGACAAAAAACAAAACAAAAAAACTTTTACAAGCCATTGTACGTCATTTCCTCCAGACTAAGCCCAGTTTCTTTTTTTTTTGGAGATGGTCCCTGCTCTCTTATCCTCATAGGCTGAGCCTCCCCCTCTCTGCTTCACCAGGCTATTGTTTGACTCCTTTGTGCCCCTCGGCTGCACCTGACCGTAATGACCCGTGTGCTGCCCACTCCGGTTACACTAAGGACACACATCAAAAGACCAACTACATAAATATCTGTTCGGTCTGTCAGTGGTTCTCTTTGTTTTCCTCTTTATCCCATGTGCACAATAAGGTTTGGCCACAAAATTCAATCAGTGAGAATGCATTACTGCATTCTCACTGATTGAATTTTGTGGCTGTAGCCAGATATAGCAAATATTTTTTTCTATATTTTGCAAAGAAGTTGGCTATATTTATTGTACAACTTTTTAAAAAAGTTGAACTGTCAAATAACTCCAGTTTTAAATAACGTCTTTTGAAAAACAGAAGTTGTTTTTTAAACAACTATGATTACAATAACTAATAACAAACCAAAGGAAAGAGTAAAAGAAGAACAAATAAAGACGTATCGTCTGGTCTAAAGAATAAGAGTCTAAAATGTATTTGCTAACTTAGTTTTTTCTGGATTCTGAGTTTGTTCTAATCCCTGTTCTGAGTTGCTATATAAGTATAAGTAAGTAAGCATTCTCTGGACTTTCTAAATATGTTCAAATTTTTAATGTTCCTGTTCTGGAAGTAGTTTTACTGGATTATAAGATTGTTTTAACGACCTTTAAAATTCAATATGTGTTCAATATTTTAAAAATTGTTATTTTCTTCACTTACAACCATAAACAAGCACAAGAGAGACAATCTGATCAGATAACAGCCATTTATTTCCTACTCATGTGACAGTGAATATTATTACTGATTATTACAAACAGCAGCTTTACCTATTGAGAAATAAGATATTATCACAAATGAACTTGTACACAACTTAAATCCCCAAATAATTCAGCAAATGTAAATCAGAAAATGAATCAACTGAAAATTAAAAATCAACTTTAACTTTGTGATTTTATGATGCTGGGAACATTTTGCCACAATACAGACACCTAGCAGCCTAGGGTTTTTGGTTAATTAATTGTGTCATCTATCCACTGCTTGTAGGCACTTGGTGCATTGAATGCATGCCATGGATCTCCAGAGAAGGAACTAACGCCATACAACCTGTTGTTGAACACAAATCCTCCACCAGAGTCTCCCTGTCATAAACACAAAGATTTTAGTTGTTTTGCTGCTGTGATTATTTGGTAAAATAGAAACAATGTCTAAATTTTGTGCAGAAAATTGTTTAAAGACTGACTTACGCGAGACACGTCCTTCTTAGAGCTTCTCACACTGTACCACTTCTGGTAGCTGATCTGAATGTATTTGTATTTTGCCCGTATCTTTTCCATCTTTTTATGTTTATCAATCTTTAACTCTGCACACTGAAGGATATCTGGACGATGTTCAACTGTAGAGGAAAAGCAGGATAAACATGTAAGGTCTGTTTAAGAGTTGACATATTTTGCTCAACTCTTAGAGTTGAGCAAAATATCACCTTATCTGTGGTTATTAAACTGCAGTATGTTACTTGTCTAAGATATATATTTTTTACATTTGTATCAAAACTGTCACTATGTCCTCATGGTTAATATGAGACAGATAATCTATGAAAACTTGATCTCCTCCACCTCCTCCCTTTGTTTTCCAGCTATCTGCAAAAATGCACCGCTATGGGTCAAAAACAACCAATCAGAGCCAAGAGGAGGGTCTTAGTGCTGTCAATCAATGCTCATGTAGACCTGCTCACTTTACAGGGGAGGGACCTATAATGTGTGCTTGTTAAGATGTTCTATTTCAGCTTTAAGCAGTTTATCTTAGGTTTTGATGACCAAAACTTCAACAAGTTGCTAAGTTCAGCTTCAGCAAATAGTCTGAAAGCTGATTTGAATAATCTGAATCATTTAAATGTAACAACAAAAACAATGAGAAACATGAACATTCATCTCACTTCTCTTGTTAAAATTGCCAACTCTTGTGAATCCATAACCTGCAATCTGAACCTTGGTGCCACTGAAAGACAAGAAAAACAAAACTGAAAATAAGTTGCATTAAGAAAAACAACTAACTCTAGGAGACCAGAGCTCAAACATTTTCCTGGATGAATTTTGCCTCATCTTCCAGAACAAGAACCAAGTTTTAAAATTTAAGAAGATAAAACTTACAGTAGGAGAGTATCCGGACAGTCAGCCAGTTTAATTGGTCAGATTGTTGTTATCTTTGCTGGCAGCTTCAGGAGCATGATGTCATGTTCACGACCATTGCTGTCTCTATAAACCTCACGATGAGTGATTTGATAAGTCAACTTTCTACCACGTCGAGGATGAACTGCGAGATGTACCTTATTATTCCTAGGCAAAAAAGACACAATTATTGAAAAAACAATCAGCTAAAGTTTTCAGTAAAACCTTTCCTGACTCACCATCCTGGCTCTGACATCCAGCAGTGAGCTGCAGTCAGAACCCACTGATCGCTGATCAGAGATCTTCCACAGAATTTCACTAAAATTCCTTTATAGCTAGAGACTTCCACGTGATAGTGTCGCTTATCGTCTCTACAGTTCTGACCTCCAACAATTCTCTTCTGCAGACACTGAGCTCACTGCAACACCTGAAGAAGAAAGTTGGTTGCTGTTTCCACACAGTAAAAATAAGAAACCAACACGACAGCTTTATAATGACAAAATAAAAAATGGATCAAAACAATTCATAGCATTCAGAGTCTCCAGTGTCTCCAGTGTGTCCAACTCACCCAGCCCCAGCAGCAGCAGCAGAACCTTCAGCAGAGCCATTGCTGGTCCAGCTTCCTGTGAATGTCTGCAGTCCCGCAGCAGCTTTTAAACTCTGTTCACAACTTCCTGCTGGACAGGAAGCCACCAATCACAAGACGGACACTGATCTCTGACAGGATGACTGGGCCGCCCCTAACATCTGATCCACGGCTCTGCAGGCTCTCTGTGCATATAACAGTTTTTATTTCTGGCTGCTCAGTCAGTCAGTCAGTCAGTCAGTCAGTCAGTCAGTCAGTCAGTCAGTCAGTCAGTCAGTTTCAGTCCAAATGTTTTCATGACAAAGTAAAGAGCAAAGTGAGCTGAGGATTTGTAGGATTCCTTTAAATTTGGCCGATTAAAAGGATAAAACATGGCAGAGTTACCAGTGTCTAAAATTAGTGTCTTTTAAGAATGATGAAAATATTTAATCTCAACTTGACAAAACCTGATACTGATTCTCCTTCACTGAAGCACCTACTGCCAGGTTTCCAGCAAGCAGCTTTTTGATGATTGCATTGCTAAAACTCAATAAGATCCCAATACGGTAGTATTGTTCTTGGATAAAGTTTTGTGCTTGTGGCAGACTGATATGGCCTGTAGCGGTAAGACGGCAGGCATATTTTATATGACTATTTCAGGTCAGTCAGTCGAAGTTCTCACTCAGGCCAGAAATCTAAATTTAAAACAGGACTTTCTTTGTCAAAGCTTCACATGAACTGATATTACTGATATCAAATCAGTTGCTTAGGTTCCTGTAACATCATTGGATCAGACAGTTACAGTTTCAGGCATTTAATTTTATATTAACATAATCTTGACCATGTTGTACTAGACTTTGACCTGCAGTGGGCTGCTGCATGAATGAGAATTAAGCATAGGATGTATACAAACCTTTTATTTGTTTTACTGTAGGATTCATTACAATGTGCCACATGAAATAATTTAAACATTTTGTTTTAAAAATATTTCAAATATGTCCTGAACTTACACATTTTGTCTGACAAAAACTTACAGGAACTAAGTTCACTCTGTGTCTCACAGGTAGGATCTTGACTTCACAAACTTCTGCACAATCGGGTCTCCAAATATATTTTATGACTTTATTTATGATTTTATTTTCACAGCGCCATGTTGGCACCTCGGATTATACATTATATATATGACCCATTTCATGCATAGCAGACAGTGGACAGCCATCTAAAAGCCATTTTCTTGTCTGTTTCTATGTCGTAAATGCACACAGACCACTAACGTGAACACAGACCACTAAAGTGAACACTAGTGTATAATACAATACACTGCCAACTACTGGCCGTCCAATAATTTAAATCCAATATGGCAGACAGATGAAAAAGCATGCCGACCAACTCAGGAATATCCAGTCTCTCCTTCTACTGTAAAAAATTCTTGCACATAAAAAAAAATAGTGTGACATCAAGCAATTCCTAAAGACTAAAACTACTAATGTAATTTCCAAATAATAACTTTGACTTTGGAGAAATTACAACTGACCTGTCCACTATAGTGGACGCCAGGTACTTACTGATATTATCATTCTGACTATAGATCTACAATATGCACCATTTCCAGTAAATATTTTGGCTTTAAAAACATTGACTATGTTTTAGTTCTTAACTTGAATATTTTATTAGTGTGTTTGTTTTTGTTTGACTGTAGCTAGTCTTAAATGTCATGGTTGTGTAGCTGTGTGTGTGTGAGCAGATGAAACAGATGGAGAAAAGACAGAGTCCTTTTGTCCATAACAAAGTGTTCCTGATGACTTTCTTGGAACATTTTTGGTCTACAAAGTCACAAGATTCATAGTTTCTTTTAACCCTTGTGTTTACAAATGGGATCCAACCGACTTCACACCCGTATCACTTGTTTCATTTGCCTCAGTCCTCGTACGTTTGCCTCAGTCTTCACATGCAAAGGGTTAAAAAGGACATTTTTAGTTCCATTAGTCTTTTTATTTTTCACNATGTCCNTAGTTANTCTCTATTATTTTTTAGATTTTCCCAACATACTAACCTGTATACCTGCAGATTCAGTACATTGATAGTAGAATACATTTTATCAGTTGTCCTAATTTTAGTCTGGAATTGTTTTTCTCCCACAGCTGACATTGAACTGGATTTTGCAGGTGAGTCAATACGTAAAATCTCAGTCATGAATAAAAACATTTCAGACTATTTACATATGGGAGTTATTTTATTGTAATAAGAGAATAATTTGGACATTAAGCAGAACTTTACATCCAGAGATTGTGTTTTGACCAGATTTTATCTCACCAAATCATCCTACTGTGGAAATGTAAAACATTAAACCAGGTGAATCTGGGTGGACAGCATAACAAGGAAACATAAAATCACCTCCCTCACCCCTCTTATTTCTCACCAGGTGTTGAAGATTTTCAAGAAAATCACAAGAGGGAAAAACACTATGGGAAGAGAAGAAATGGTGACAGACAACAAAACAAGAGGGAAAATCAGAGAAGAAAGAGATCATCCAAATCGGTGCAAGGAATAAGAGAGGAATCTCAATCCAAGACAGAGAGAAGAGAGAGGAGTAGGAGGCGAAAAGGAAAAGCTGAACATGAAACAAGCGGACATGAGGGGAACAAAAGAGAGCGGGATCAAACAAGGGCCAAGTCAACAAAATCAAAAAAGAACATCAAAAATGAGAAAACAAGAAAGTTGGAGGGAAAGGAGGATGGAGAAGCTCAGGAAAAAAGTGAAAAGGGAAAACTGAAACTTGTATGTGCCAAAAATGAGGAGAAAATAGAAAGTGGAGATCAACTTAAGGAAAAAGAAAAAGCACTTGGAGTGAAGAAGAAGAAGAAAAGGCGCAAAAAAGTTGTTGAAACGAGGTAATGCTTCATGTGATGCGATCGCTCATGCTTCTAAAGGAAAATGTCTCGTCACTCGTTAACAGAGCCTTCTGAAATTATTTAGTTCAGAGCCAGAGACGAGTGAGGACGGTGATGATGAGGAAGAGGTCAATAATGATGGGGAGGTGAGACCTGAGTTACTGTCACCAGAGGAGTTGGAGAAGTTGAAGGAGGCAGTGGATGAGAAGAAGAAGCTGATCCAAAGTCTGAGGGGGAAGCCCTGGCCAATGAAACAGAAACTTGTCACTTTACGGTACACTTTAATTTATAACTTAAAAAATCAAATAAAAATTACCAAATGACTTAAAAAGGCCACTTGTCAATACTTTATTTACTGACTTTTAGAGAGTCTCAGCTATTTGTGGAGAAATATGAGGGAGCTTTGGGGAAAGGAAAAGGCAGGAAGCTCTACGCATACAAGGTCATGATGACAAAGGCAAGTAGACACCAACTTTCACATGTTCAGAAAGAAATATTGAATATTTTCTTTTCACGTTTTTGTAATCATTGCATCATTAGAAATGGATGAAGTTTCAAAGAGACTTTGAGAACTTCAAAACAGCCTGCATTCCATGGGAGATGAAAATAAAAGAGATTGAAAGTAAGCTCCCTTCAAACACTTGTTATGAATAAGAAGACGTATGACATATGTTGAAATGTATTTGAATAGAACATCTTTTCAGACACACATTTTGAGTATACATGATCTTCCTTCTAAAAAGGGGAAAATAGTACATGAAATAGTATGTAGTGCATTTTTGACTGTCAAAAAAAAGCTTATGAAACCATGTGTAGCTTTCTTTCCAATTCACAAATAAGCTCTTATTCATGCTCGTCTACCAGTGAAAATAATGTTTGTAGTTGAAAGATGACAAAATGTGAAAAGCTTTCGTACTTAATGTGCCATTCAGGTCATTTTGGCTCCTCAGTTGCCTCGTACTTCATCTTCTTACGGTGGATGTACAGCATCAACATGATCCTGTTTGGTTTGACCTTCGGCCTGGTTATGGTACCAGAGGTACTCTAGTTTTTAAACCTAAACTGTACCTTCATTTTGTTCATTGCTCTCTATATATATTTCATTTTGCAAGTAAGGCTCATTCTCCTCTGTACTATTTTTTGAACAGGCATTAATGGGGAGACCCTATGGCAGCATCCCGAGAAAGACGGTCCCCAGAGCTGAGGAAGCCGGTGCCATGGATTTTGCTGTGCTTTGGGACTTTGGGGTCAGTTAGAGACGTGACACACACTGTTTACTTCCACCTAAAACAAGATGTTTAATTTGCCTTTTTAATGTTGTTTAATGTCACTCGTAGGGTTACGCTCAGTATTCGGTCCTCTTCTATGGTTACTATAACAACCAGCGTGCTATTGGCTGGTTCAAGTTTCGAATGCCGCTGTCGTACTTCCTGGTCGGTGTGGGCACAGTGGCCTACAGCTATATGGTTGTCATACGGACGTAAGTTTTCTGCGCAGGTGTTGAATGACAGTATGTCTTCATTATACGAGATTGCATAGAGAATGGATTCTTTCCAATTGAAGGATGGCGCGTAATGCAAACGAGTCAGGGATCGGAGATGATAACAGCTTCAATTTCAGCTGGAAAATGTTCACAAGCTGGGATTACCTGATAGGAAACCCCGAGACAGCAGACAACAAGTTTGCCTCCATCACCACCAGTTTTAAGGTCAGCCCTGCTCTCTGTCTAATTTCCAGTGGAGCGACAAATGAAACAGCGCAGCAGAGTTAGTGGGTTGTGCTGTCTGACATCTGTAGGAAGCAATCTTGGAGGAGCAAGAGAGCCGAAAGGACGACAACATCCACCTGACTCGTTTCCTGCGCGTGCTGGCCAATTTCCTGGTGTTGTGCTGCTTGGCAGGAAGTGGATACCTCATTTACTTTGTGGTGCGTCGGTCTCAGAAGTTTGCCCTGGATGGTCTGGAGAATCACTCCTGGTGGGAAAGAAACGAGGTGAAAAGGGGACAAATAACGAGTGAAATGATTATAACAGTAGAATATTTTAGAAGATTTTAGAACATTTTTAGATATATAAAGAAATTTGATTAAATGATGCAGGAAAATTGTGTTAGAAAAATTTGGCTCAGGCTACTGTTATTTTCTTTTTCTTTTTTTTTATACACATTTCTTTATTGTTTTTTTATTTATAAGTGTGAGTTCACTGCTGAATATCTGATTGTATTCTGTAGTTGATGCCATACCAAGAGATCTAATTTAACAGAATAATGAAAATCAAACAGCAAGAGGATTTTAGTGTTATGCATAAACTTAATATATTTGTCAGGTTCATCCACTAAAGAGTTGAATAGCTGCAACAATATTTTTGCCTATTTTATTGTAAAGGCAACTTACATTACAATTTGAACACAGTGTTATCCAAAGAGGAAGTGGTACAGTTGCCACACACAGACTAAGGGATAGTAAAGAAGTTGATGGAAACGGGTGATAAGATTTTTTCTGTGGCTGTCTTTGGGTCTCTCAGGTGAATATGGTCATGTCGTTACTGGGAATGTTCTGCCCCATGCTGTTTGACGTCATCAGCACTCTGGAGAACTACCACCCCCGTGTCGCCCTGCAGTGGCAGCTGGGTCGCATCTTTGCCCTTTTCCTAGGGAACCTCTACACCTTCATCATCGCACTGATGGATGCGATCAACCTTAAAGTGAGGGACCGTGAGTCTGATTGTATGAAATTGTTTTTCTTACGACATGATTCATCACAGATCGTCTTTCACAGAGGAAAGAGGAGAAAGTAGTAAAGTATAACATTACTATGTGGGAAGCGAGTCTTTATAACGGCACAGGATCAGAAAACAGCACTGCTCCCCCCATCACCATCCACCCTGCTGATGTGCCAAGAGGGCCCTGCTGGGAGACGATGGTGGGGCAGGTCAGACATGTGTGCATGTGTGTGTTTGAACTATAATGCAAGCCTGATATGGTTGCTGCTCCAGCTAGTTATTATATTAAGTGGGCAGGTTTTATTTAAGGATGTTAGAACAAATGAAAAACAAATCAGAAAGCAAGAATTTTAATAATACTTAACAGATTAATCTTCCAAAGATTGTTGATTTACTTCAACCATTTGTTCTGATTTTGAGTTAGATCAATGGAGAGCCACTTTTAATGCACTTATTTAACAGTTATCATGGTTTATGTGAATCAAACAGTAAATTTTACGCACATTTGCAAAAAATATTAAAGGCTGTTGTAGCGCTGTCCAGTAGCAGCTTTTTACATTTTGTCACATGTGTGGATCTATCGGCTACTTTTCAGGATACCAAGTTTAGACAGGCACAATATTAAAGGATTTGACATGTTTTAAGTTAATTTTTATATGACCAAAAATTGTGGTTTTAATGTTTTGAGATATGAAAACGTTAACGTGGTGTGAATTTCTTTTACATTGTATTGCATTTAAGAAAACTAATCAATGATGTTTACCTCCTGACTGCTGAAACAGACATCTAGACATTTAACTTTTTGATTAACCCTCATTTAAGATGAGCATTATTATTATACGCTTTACATTTGTTTGCGTCATCAAGCAGGAGTTTGTTCGCCTTATTATATCTGACACGATGACGACCTACATTACGCTGCTGATTGGAGATTTCTTGAGAGCTGTGCTTGTTCGTTTTCTGAACCACTGCTGGTGTTGGGACCTGGAGGCTGGATTTGTGAGTCGACTTTTTCATAAAATGTAATTGCATTTTATTTCAAGTCTATAACTGTGTTGTGTCTGACTCTTCTAAAAGCCTTCGTACTCAGAGTTTGATGTCAGTGGAAATGTCCTGGGGCTTATCTTCAACCAAGGAATGATATGGTGAGAAGGAAACATCAGTTTTATTTGTCAGCACTGACTTCATTTGGCCTAGTACTGTGAGAAACATAAGGAAGGACGATTAAAAAAAACTAAAAATGACTGGGTCTTACCTTCCCCTGCAGGATGGGTGCCTTCTATGCCCCCTGCCTGCCGGCTCTGAACCTCCTGCGGCTCCATGTGTCCATGTACCTGCAGTGCTGGGCTGTGATGTGCTGCAATGTTCCACAGGAACGGGTCTTTAAAGCCTCGGGCTCCAACAACTTCTACATGGCCATGTTGCTGGTCATCCTCTTCCTGTCCACTCTACCGGCCATTTACACCATTGTAACCATCCCCCCTTCATTTGACTGCGGACCTTTCAGGTACCGATGTAAGATCGAGGGCTTTGCCGCGTCTCTTCTGAAATTCCTCGTGTTTCTTTCTCAGTTGCCGTCATGTCTTCACAGTGGCAAGAACAGGATGTTTGATGTGATCCAAGAGACGCTGGAGTCCGACTTCCCGGCCTGGTTTAGTAAAGTGTTCAGCTATGCATCTAACCCTGGGCTGGTGCTACCCTTTATATTGCTCATGGTGTGAGTCACCATCAGAATTTAGTGTTTCTACAGCACAGATCAGAAATGTTTACATTCTGATTACATCACGGATATGAACGTGATATTAATTTTTCAGCTTTTAATGATTAATTTGAATTATTTTTTTCTTGAAGCTTCTCTAATTCAGAGGAACTTCGAAATTATCCATACAATCTCAAAAACACACATACACTGTTGTAAAAAAGCATTTTCTCATTTTTTTTTTTTTTACACTGAAATGCTTAAAATCATAAGCAAAAACAGGAATTACTGTAGATAGTCGTTTTCCTGCATCTGTAAATTCAGTTTTAAAAATTTTGTGAAGTTTTTCTACTGGGACATGTTTTGGTGCTTCAGCATTGATGATCTACTGCTGTTTTATTTTTCAGACTGGCTATTTATTACTTACAGTCCACATCCAAAAGCTACAAAGAAGCAAACGTGGAATTGAAGAAGAAACTCCAGATGGTAATCCAGAGATTAGATAATTTTGTTCTCCTCACATCGTATGGTTTAGATTTCATTTTGAATGCATAGAAATTAAGTTTAGTCAAGTAATGAAACTGAATTAGGTAATTTTATTCACCAAAGATGTGATTTAATCTTACAATATTAATGTTTGTTTCGCCGTTTTTTTTAATAACACTGAAGCTAGCACCGTACATTGGCGTTGTAACAGTATTGAGTGCATTAGAATGATCTCACCAGCAGAGGGCAGCAGAGTGAAAACTCAAACTCCATCAATCCCAGAGCTATGCTAAACTGTAGCTTCACATTTATCACACATGTACTGCATGCAGTAGTAGAATGTGCAGCTAAAACATTTATGGTCTGAATTAACTGAGCGCTATTTTCCAAGCAAAATGAAGAAAACAAGAAAAAGAATAAACAAGCTGCGCTCAAAGCTCAGATGGATCTGGAGGAGGCCAGAAAGTCAGCATCTCAGACTGCGGTGCATCAGAGGAACAACAATGATTCAGTTCAAAGACGAGAGGGTGAGAACGCCAAATCTACAAGACAAGATAGACAAAAATGTCATGAGGGAATATTTTAAACAGGAAAATAAAAACAGACTTTGTGTACTTTAGAAATGCACAGAAAGTGGTTTTGGTGCTGGATTCAGTAGCAGTAAAAATTCATGCAATGTGTAAACTAGCAACTTAACTCCCATATCTTAATGTATTATCAAATTGTAGTAGTGTAACCTTCGGTTTGAATGCAGGTTCAGAGAAATGTATGGTTCAGATCTTATGAGGTGGGGTTATGTGGAGTTAAACTCAGCAGTCAGTGATTCAACTGAAGTTTTAACCATTTCAGTTTGGAGAAGTAACAATGCCATTGTTTGATGGCTTTAAAGATGGAGTAATTATTCAAATTCAAAGCAAACTTTATTGATCCCAGAGGGAAATTAAATGAAGCGATATTCAGAAATATAAACCAACCCCCTAAATTTAATTATTAATCGGAAATGCTACAACAGAAAACCAGTAAGTGAAAATAAAACTCTATTGGGTTGCACTTGGCTAACAATTTAATAACTCTCCACAGCTGGTGCAATTAAACAGCAGAATAATGGCATATGTTAAATTCAATTGTGGGATGACACTGTTTCCTATTCTTCCATTAGCATAACCCTGCAAAAACCTAAAAGCTGCCTAAATAATATACACATTTTTCTTGTATTTTTTTTTTTCTCTGCAGATGACGAAGAAATCGACAACAAAAATCAAAGGATGTATCATGGGCGCAACCCTTCTCCATCTGTTGGTAACAGAGAACCACACTTCCCAGTGAGAGACCCTGGTCCCAGAAATGCCCATAATGGCAACCATGGGAACCCAAGATACCTTCCTGGTTTCCATCAGCAAAGTGAGCCCAGGATGTGCAGGGTGCCGAGTCTGGAGAGACACTGAGAGAACATAGACAGTAGCCAAGTAACTTCTTTACCTGGGAACTGGAAAAAGAAAACACTTAAATGGAGGCAGTTAGTGTGATAATCTGTCTTAGAATTAGTTTCTGTTGAAAACTGATTAATAATCGAAAATTTCTGAATATATATATATATATATATATATATATATATATATATATATA
>NW_015113016.1:369554-371531 GCF_001443285.1 Poecilia latipinna
TATATATATATATATATATATATATGTATATGTGTGTGTGTGGACTGATTTACACACCAAAATCTGTCTTTTGTTGGGAGGTGGATGTTAGGAGGAAGGTGCATGCATGTGGGCAGTTGTGTGCATTGGCGTTGGAAAATAATAAATTCTAACATTCACTTAGGAACATAAATCAAGAATATTAAAACTTGTCCAGTTGTCTCCAACTCACCATCTAAATCTTAGCCTGACCTCATCAGTCAGACAGTTTACAGAAATTGAGACATAAGATAAAAATGAACTGATTCTGACTTTTTAAGTGTTATCAAGGTGCTGCATGTCCCTCATTCACTGTAGATCAGATAACTTTGTAGAGTAAGGGGCCAGTAATAGTAATAATAATAAAAAACTGGACATTTTAAACTATTTTTGTAAAAGATCTGGAAAATTCCTGTAAATACCTTGAGGTTTTTTGATTGTAGTAAAATATGTATAAATTCTCATGGTATAAATACTTTTGCAAGGTAGACAGTCAGTAACTCTTCCACCTGGACCTGATAGGGCCCTGTTATTTGAACTTTAGTTGCATACAGTTTTGAACTTAAGCCTAGTTTTGAAATAAAAGAGCTCTGTGTTGGGAGGTTTCCCACTGAGGGAAAAGTGCCGAGTCTCAATCCGGTAAGACGACCGTTAATATGAAATCCTCCTACTTCGTTGCTCGGGATAAATCCATTGCAAGCAAGCATTAATTATTGACGCTGTTTTTATCTGCGATCCGCTGACTGACAGCCTGCCGCTCATCAGGAAAGGGGAGCCACAGACTGCCAGTCACGTCCTTTAATGAAGTTGGAAGAGGCATATTAATGGTATTAATTAGCATTGTTTGTGTGCTGGAGACAAGCCTTAATGTTACAGGAGAAGAAGAGGAGGAACCACTGTTAATCTCAGTGACATCAACCCTCCGATGGCCCCTGTATCACCCTCCTACTGGGGTTAAGTTCTGGCTCCCTCCCAGTCTCGGTTCAGACTGCTCCAATGTGGCAGGAAACTTAGCCTTGACAGATTGCACATTACCGGATGTCTTGGTTTCCTCTGTAAGGTGATGACCATCTACACCGTAGCGCTGTAACGAAGAGAGGAGGGGTTGTGCAAACACTGATTTTACAGCTTAGATGCTGTCCTGTTTTGTGTGCGAGAGGTCAGGTCAGCAGGAGCGAGTAAATGAGTCTCGACACCAAATGCATATGCTCTAAAGAAAGAATGACAAAGGCTGACGCAGAAGAGAGCCTGAGGCTTGTAGGAGGTGGAAAACAATATGGAGGGAGGTGGATTAGTCTCAGTTCCAAAGCTTCATCTTTTCTTTCAGATGCAAGCCATCAACTCGTTGCTTCTGTTTGTTAGCTGTATGGCAGCCAGCAGCTCCTGTTTCCTCCTGCATTTTTAAATAGGTGGTGTTTAAAACAAAACAAAAAAAAAGTCCCGCTCTAGCTTGCATTTTCTAAAAGGTCAGCTCTGATGAACAGTAAGAAGGCACACAGGTAAGCGGTGCGTTGTACTGTTCAGAGATGCTCTCTGTCTCATCCGTCTGAGCTTGAGGTGTTTTGCAAGAAAAGAGATCAAATATTTCAGACTCTGGGTGTGCAAAACCGCTAGAGCCCACGTATTCCCAAGTATTCTGACTATTTGTTTCCCCTCTTGATCAGGATTACCTCATCTTTCATCCAACTTTAATGCGTTTTGCCCCCTTTTTTCTACAAGGTGTTGCCTTTCTGGGTTTTAAGTAAATAACAGCAAGCATGAGTGCTTGGTGTCAGAGCAGCTTTGATATGAGGACATTATCTCTGTTTCCACTAGGTGAAGAGTACTAATAGGCTCAAGTTTGAACATTTTTCCTGTTGAGAATCAATAAACGTGACGACTTAGTGACTGTATATCCTCCATGGGCGTAGGTTTGGGTAGGGACGGTAGGGACATGTCCCGACCAATATTCACGGGATA
>NW_015113016.1:375879-410317 GCF_001443285.1 Poecilia latipinna
CAAGGTCCCCACCAAGGTCCCCACCAAAACTTAGACCGAACCTACGCCCTTGATATCCTCCCCTGTCTCTGTGGTGTAGTATCCGTTGACGTTTTGATTGACAGGTCCATTGTCTGACAGACTGTGTTTCCTTCTCTGGCTCCCTTTCGTCATCCAATGGGCTTGGAGCCTCTAATGGTTACCAAGGATCCCCTGAGTTGAAATGGCTCTAACTCTAGCACACCCGCTCCTGCTGATGCGTGCAGTTGTGAAAAGTGGCATGTTGACCCTGCAACCTCCCTCATAAATGGTCAGGATTCAAGTTTGGATGTAAGAGTTGACAGGAGGAGAGGAAGAAACAAAGAACTCAAAAACAGCTCAGGAAAAATGCCTCCGAAGAGGAGAAACAATGACATAATTGATGTTGAAAATGGTGAGAGAAATGCTGTTCTTATTTACTGATGGTCCTAAATTATAAAAGTGTGTCTCTTATAGTAACTTGTGTTGGATTATTTTAATTTTTTCCCAGTTGGGATGGATGTGGATGCCGAGCCTGACAGCGACAGCGAAGGTGAGTGATTCAAGATCAGTCCTACTGAGGAGAAGAGACAAGACTGGCAATATCAGTCCAATCTGCTTTAAGAGAGAAAACATATAGTTGCTGAAAATAACTATACTTCTTCATTTGCATGTTTTTGACTATTTGATAGTTATAGTTGTTGGTGCCAACAATAGTGGAGCCGGTAATTTTATTGAAAATAATGTTTTCTGAATTTTTGATTTTTAAGAATATGCAACAGTAATAAAAGCCAAATGCATTTAAGGTGCCTACATATTTTTCTGCAACTCTACTAATATTTTATTGATAGGAAATGACTCTAAGCTGCTTCCACATTGCAAATCTCAACTTCTAATAATAAACAGTTTTTGTTTTACAGAAGAGGCGAGGAGGAAAAGTCGAAACAGGAGATCTAAGTTGCAACGTAAAGCCAAGCAAGTCAGTGAAGATGAGGATGACGAGGACGAGGCACCCCGACGACGAGGACGAAGGAAGCTAACCAAGACAGATGATGATGATGATGACGAGGACGAGACCCCTCAAAGACGAGGACGAAGAAAGCTAACCAAGACAGATGATGATGATGATGACGAGGACGAGACCCCTCAAAGACGAGGACGGAGGAAGCTGACAAAGACAGATGATGATGACGAGGACGAGACCCCTCAAAGACGAAGACGGAGGAAGACAACCAAACCCCAGGACAGTGACGAAGACGATGAGAGAGAGAAACGAAAGGCAGCAGCAAGAAAAGGATCAAAAGCCTCCAGGAAGAAGGTTTCTAAGGAGCAGAGCGATGACGAAAGTGAGGAAGACAAAGGGAGAGGAAAAAAATCTGGGAGAGCTGTGTCCAAGAAGGAGAAGGAGGATCAGAATAACGACAAGAAGGGAAACAAGAAAGGAAAAGATGAGGAAAATAAGAACAAAACGACAAGCAGGTGCAAATGTCTTTTCTCTGCATGATTGAGGATGCGTTCTGCATGCAGCCTTATTCATATTCCTCAAACAAAGATGGTTACCGAAACACACTATAGTAACATTAAGTGAGTAATATCTTAAACAAAACAAATCCCATAAATACATTTCTTATCTATGCAACTAATATTTTTAACATCAGTTAGAGGACCATAACAGCAGCTGCAAGAACAAAGTCGTTTCTGCTTGCCAGAATAAAAGAAAAGGCGTTTGCCAGTTCTCTCTTGACTGACCTATAGTTTCAAGCTGCTATTCATTAAGATTTACACACACAGAAAAAAAAATCCTCATCTCGAAACAACTTTCAGAAAGTTGTTTTTGTGACCTTTGAAACTTAGTTACTCCATTGTGGTGGAAATTTCGGACTAATCTTTCTGAATTCTGCTAAGTTCACCACAGGAGACATCTATGTACTTTTCTTCAGCAGCTTCTCCTCGCCTCCTTCACCCGCCGACTCGGATGAAGAATCATTGTCAGAGGGAGAGATTGCGGCCCTGAAGGAACAGGTGGAGGAAAAGAAGAAGCTGATTGCTACATTGAGGAACAAACCGTGGCGCATGAAGAAGAGGCTCTTGCTGCTCAAGTAAAGAGAAAAGCTCAACCAGTTGACTGAAATCTCATTTCTGTTTTCTAGGTTAAAGAGTGGGAGTGTGACAGAGGTCTGGGTTTGTTTTCATGCAGAGATCAGTGAGGACAGGTTTGCCCAAAAGAAGGGTGACATAAGAGAAGCTATAACTTTTTCATGAACTTGTTTAATGCATGTTGCTGTGGTTGACTCAATTCATGGACTTCAAAACATCATTAATCAGTAAAACAACCTCAGACTTGTCTGTACACCTTGTTTACTCTGACCATTACAATTACCAGTGGAGTGTTTTTTATTTTTCTTTGTTAACTCAATGGAGGGCATAATTTGATTCGTAATATTTTTTTTTCCATGATTGGACAAACAGGGAGGCCCAGGATTTTGTTGAAAAGTTTGAAGGAGCTCTAGGAAAAGGGAAAGGCAGGAGACTCTATGCTTTCAAAGTCATGATGACAAAGGTAAAACAATTAGCATATTGTAAGCATGACAGATAGTCTTTGTGGAAAATGAAGTTAAACTGTCCAAAACTTTTCTCCCCTAGAAACTAATCAAATTCAATCGGGATTTTGAGAACTTCAAAACGGCCTGTATACCCTGGGAGAGGAAGATAAAGGAAGTAGAAAGTTAGTACCCAAGATCTTGTTTCTCTAAAAGTCCTACTCCGCTGTCTTTCTGAGCCAGATTTTGCACATCCACAGGTCACTTTGGATCTTCAGTCGCGTCGTACTTCCTTTTTTTGAGGTGGATGTATGGTTTAAATCTGGTCCTCTTTGGGTTCATGTTTGGCCTGGTGGTGCTCCCTGAGGTAGGACTTTCTCCTCTCAGTCCTTGTTGGCAAGTGAGAGTTTCACTATAGATGCTCTCATCTCTCTTATGCTCTCCTTTCCGTTTAGGTTCTTATGGGTCTTCCATACGGGTCAATTCCCAGGAAAACTGTCCCCAGAGATGAGCAGGCTACAGCTATGGACTTCTCTGTCCTCTTTGACTTTGGGGTGAGCATATTTGCTCCATTCCTACACTTCTATGGCAAAACAAGTTGCTGAGCTAACAAAAGAAAAACCAAAACTGCCTTCCCACTTTGAAATTTGATTGTCAAATTACTTTAGATTAGACTAGACTAGTGTTTGCATGTCTTCTGTAAGTCTGTTTTGGATAATTTAATATCTTCTGCCATTATCGTCTGCTGTGGCAGCAGCATCAGGTCTTTATAAGGAAGGCTTGTTCTACCCCTGTGAACCAGGGGTAGAACCAGTCATCATCATCATCATCATAATATTTTAATTTGTCGAGACGTACCTGTCGATGGGTCGGTCAGCAGATACTTTTATTTCAGGAGGAAATACATGGAAATTGGGTTTTTTTGTGGAGATTATTGTATAAGGAAGGATTCTTCATAAAATGAGGATGATTTTAATTTGAACATCCTCATCATGAGACTGTAATACAAAAATAGTGTCTTCAGTAAGGGACTTCAAAGAGCCACTGTAACATGGACCGCTACAGGAGATCCTTCCTGCGCCTACAACAGCTCTCTGAAGAAAGCTGTAAAGTACAAACTGATCACTCCAACAGTGATTCAAAAGTATTTTTATTGGTGTTTGAGCTTAATTTCTTTATTCATTTTTTTTTATCTCCTTGTGCAATAGAATTGTGTATTTTTACTTTGAGTTTATGTTCGTGTCTTCAACAGGGTTACTGCAAGTATTCAGTTTTATTCTATGGATTCTACAACAACGATCGAAGCATCGGGGTTCTGCAGTTCAAACTCCCTCTGTCGTACCTCCTCACGAGTGTCGGCATTTTCGGATACAGCTTGTTGGTCGTCATCAGAACGTATGCAAAAGATTAGCATGCACGACGCACCGTTGTTAGGCGTACGGATGAAGGCTTACAGCTGCGATTTTCTCAGGATGGCTCGTAATGCGAATGAAGGAGGAGACGGGGGAGACGAGGGAGAATTCATCTTCAGCTGGAAAATGTTCACCAGCTGGGACTATCTGATAGGAAACCCCGAGACTGCGGACAACAAGTACGCCTCCATTACCACCAGCTTCAAGGTTGGCAGCTGTGTCCTACCAAACAAAACATTTCAAAATGCCAAAGCGTCAGGGTCTTTTGAGATGTGTAGTTCAACATGATGTTTCAGGTGGGAGACAGGTTACTGCATATTTGACGCCATTTATCCGTTTTCTAGGAATCTATTGTGGACGAACAGGAGAACCAGAAAGATGAGAATATCCACCTCCGACGTTTCCTCAGGGTTTTTGCAAACTTCCTAATCCTGTGCAGCCTTGGTGGCAGCGGGTATCTCATCTACTTTGTGGTGAAACGGTCTCAAGACTTTGCTAAGATGGACCCCAAAACGCTCACGTGGTTTGAAAACAATGAGGCAAGTCTGTACGTAATGTCCAAAGACGGAACACGAGAGCAGCAGAGGAGATCAGTAATTAACCACTCTCCTCCGGTGTATCAGGTGGAGTTTGTGATGTCACTGCTGGGGCTTGTTTGTCCTCCTCTATTTGAAACCATTGCCGAGTTGGAAGACTATCATCCTCGAATTGCCCTGAAATGGCAACTGGGACGCATCTTTGCCCTCTTCCTCGGAAATCTTTACACGTTTCTCTTTGCTCTCTTTGATGAGGTTAATGGAAAGGTACGTCGTACAAAAGACAGCAGAAATTCATAAAGAATGAATTTTTCCACTAATCATAAATTGACTACAACAGAAAAATAAAACAATTCTGCAATGTGTGCAGATATTTTCAAACTAGATTTTTAGATACAGTTTTTCTGTATTTAACTGAAATACTTAGTAATTCACCATGGATAGTGAGTTCTAGTTTTTCATCATAACTTTGTGTTGGTCTATTACATAAAATTCCCCCCCCCAAAAAAGTGGACATACATTACCTGTACCTGTTTACAGCATTTCTTAAGCTATATAGCGGTGCCACTCTGTTAGGTAGACTTTTGATGTGGTGACTTTAAAGAATTACATATATGTCACATTAAACAAGCAAAATGCTACAGTACATATTGACAGTTTGAAATGTAGAATAGCAACTTTCTGGCTAGTTTAATTAGTGTTAGCATTGTTAACAAGGATTAATGGAAAAACCTGCTGCCTGCATAATGCTATATCGGGATGTAGTTTGTTTTAGAAATCACATTAAGCTTGCAAAAGAAGAAAAAAAAAAGTTTAACAAGCTATTTAATTAAATACACCCCAAGCATTTGCGCTGTGTGAGCTAAGCTACTAAAAATGGTTTGTTTTGGTTGCATTTTTAGCTGGAAGCTGAAAAATCCATCAAGAACGCCACCGAATGGGCTTTACATCAATACTACGCCAACTACAGCTCGTTCTACAACACCACAAATGTGCCTCCTCCGAATGTGGCCCCCGCTGATGTCATCAGGGGCCCCTGCTGGGAGACTGCCGTTGGAAGAGTCAGCACTGACATTATGCGTTGTTCAATATTGATTTGAAGGCACGGACAAATGTCCTGCTTTCTCACAAGTATGACTTGCTGTCGACCTGATTGCTGCCCTTTGCTTTTGCCTCTTTTCCTGCTGCAGGAATTTGTGAAGCTAACTGTCTCAGATGTGCAGGTTACCTTTTTGACTATTCTGGTCGGTGACTTTCTACGTGCTTTCATTGTCCGCTTTCTCAATTACTGCTGGTGCTGGGACCTGGAGGCCGGATTTGTGAGTACCCACATGGGTCGCTACGTCAACGTGCCTTTTCATTTTTGCTTGTTTAGCTAACCAAAAGCGAGGTTTGCTTACATTTGCATACTCATCTCCATTTGCATTTTTTCAATGCAGCAATCAGTACAACTTTCCTCAGTTAAATAGTTGTGCTTGTAAAACACAGTAAACATGGCAAAGTTTGTATTAGCTTAAAGTGAACCTGATCTACAAAGTGACATCTGGCAAGACAGGCGATCCTAAGCATTAGGGGTAACATGAGATTGAAATGAGATCTTAATTACAGAGAGGGAGATGAATGGAGGGAGACAGAGACCGAATGACAAAGGGAGCAGCAAATACAAAGTGTATTGACCTGCTGTTTTTTAATTCAGGTCGATGTATTAATCTTGCTGTTGTGTTCATTCTAGCCTTCATATGGAGAGTTTGACATCAGCGGAAATGTCCTAGGGCTTGTATTTAATCAAGGAATGATATGGTAAATTCAATTAATCAATATATTAGGATGAGATCAATTTGTTTTTCTCTGGGAATGCATACTTCCTTAGACTTCCTTGCTGTTTACACTGTTGCTTGTCGAAAACCGCACGGTGTTAAATATTTATTCTGAACTTGCTTTATTTAAATAAATAATTAGCTCAGTGTAAGCTGATAAAATCTTATTAAAAATAATGTGACTACATTTGCTGTCATCCACAGGATGGGCGCATTTTATGCTCCTGGTCTAGTGGGCTTAAACGTCCTGCGGCTCTTGACCTCTATGTATTATCAGTCCTGGGCAGTGATGGCGTGCAACGTTCCTCATGAGCGAGTCTTCAAAGCCTCACGGTCCAACAACTTCTACATGGGCATGCTGCTGCTGGTGCTGTTTCTCAGCCTGCTTCCTGTTGTGTACTCCATGATGACTCTGTCGCCTTCCTTTGACTGTGGACCTTTCAGGTAAGTAGATGTGGGGGGCAGTGGATAGAAATTAAATACAAGTTTCATTTGGGATTAGAGTTTTTTATAGTTCTGTTAAGGAAACAGTTCTGGTTATATGTACTTTCCTGACAGTTTATTAGGTGGCTCTGTTTGATTTTTCACTCAAATAGTGAATCAGCCAACAGCTAGCTAAAGTTTACAAAGAGCATCAAAATGGAGGGATAAAGCTGATTTAAATAAGAAGCAGTCCCTTGTTCTACGCTTTGCCTCGCTTCAGCCCTTGGGGGCAGCAAATCTGAATTTAGAGTTAAATCAGGAAGCAATGATAGTTATTTACAGCAATCCTGAACTTTCCCACTTAGGTAATATTTTGCTTTTTTTTTTTTTTTGCTTTTTTTTTGATTCACTGAGCCATTGATCTAAAATGCAGTTAAACCATTGTCCTCTATTTTATGTTTTTTCTCCAGTGGACAAGAGAAGATGTACGATGTGGTAATAGACACTATACAGGCTATGCCAGCTTTTATTGGGAACATCTTTACATATGTTAGCAACCCTGGGCTCATCATGCCAGCTATCCTTCTTATGGTGTAAGTAAACTCTGAATATAAATGAAACGCTGTTTTCTGTCTCCCAAACAAATATAACTTGGGGTACTTTAAGTTTGCACATATGATCTGACAGTGATGAACTGGAAAAATACAGACTTAGGGAAACCAATACATTTTTAAAAAAAATGACCTCTGTGCCTATTTTTGTGATTACAGTGTAATTGCCTATAACTTTAGGCTAGCGTGTTCTTTAGTTTACAGACTTTTACTGCTTCACAGACTGGCCATCTACTATTTGAACACAGTGTCAAAAGCATATCAACAAGCAAATACTGACTTGAAAAAGAAGATGCAGATGGTGAGCATTAGTGTGCTCTTGTTAACTTTTTTTCCTGAAGTGTTTTGCTTTGTTTGATTGTTGTCTGCTAAACTGGTTAAAATTTCAGGCTCGGGACGATGAGAAGAATCGCAGGAACAACCAGGACAGCACCAACCAAGTGATGAAAGACTTGGAAGACCTGCTGCCGAACAAATCTCTTGCCCCGACTCCCGTTGCGGAGGAGAAACCCCTCGGTACACTGAACTTTTTAATGTGCATCCGTATTGCATATATTCAGATGCTTTTACCTTTGTCTTGAATTATTTGTCTTTTCAGATATTGTAATTGATAAGACTAGAACAACTAGAACAAAGCCAGGCACAGCAGGGAAAGGAGTAGAAGTGCAAAAGGAGGAATCACTGTCTGCCCCGAACCCCAGGCGCCCCGTGACCCGGGCCCCTGGGCCGAGAGGGGGGCCCCCCGGAAACATGAGGTCGCCTCAGCCCGAGCCTGGAAGAGGCAGAGGTCAGGGAAGAAGATGAGCAGCAAAACAAAATTTAAGCGGCTCACCACAAATAACAGCCAGTTGTGACATCACTTTCACGGTCACCAGAAGGAACTGTTGTCATTGGAGTGAGATACTTTTTTATTAAATACAAACTTTTGTACATTTGTAAATGGTAGAAATATTGATTGAACAAATGCAATAAAAGAACTATCTATAACAATTCATCAGACTGACTTTCAGAAATTGTTAGTGGGCTGTGGCTACCAAGTAGATTTAAAAAAATCCAATGGAAACATATGATCTGCTGAATTATACCAAAGCAATAAAAAGAAACAAATGATAGAAAAATAAATGTCAACTTAATGTTGTTATTGTTTGTCTAATTCTTGATACCATCTGCTGTACTTTGTCCTGTTTCTTATCCCTGCTTCTGATCTGTTTCGCCATTTGGTTTGCTTTGTCACTTGTCATTGTCCCATATGTCTTCGGTTACTCTTATCTTGTTTCCTGCTCATCAGTAACCTGCGTCCTTTCACCTGATGAGTCTCATTAGCACACATGACTCTCAAAAGTGCATAAACATCCCTGTTAAAATGCCAGGTTGTTGTGATGGAAAAAATTAAGGCTGCGATAAATTATTTCAAAGTTTTTCCACGTTTAATGTAGCATTTACTTTACAATTCAACAGAAAAACAAACATGCTGCAATACATTGGTTATGCAAGTCTGCAATATTAAATTAATATTTGGCTGAAGCACCACTTTATTGAATCTCAGCATCTAGTTTTGTTTGGTACACATCTAAAACCACTAAGTGAATCTTTATTAGCATAAAATAAACTCAGTTGCTCTATAAGACTGTTGTAATATTTGCTCATCTGCACCTCTTTAGACAAAACCATAAAGGATCTAAAGGATCTCAACAAAAACTTAATTTTTCTCCAAAGATTTACTACAAACGCAACACAGAAACGGTACCAGAACATTCCCAAGATGTGAACAGACTAAATGACGTGTGTTATTGTTACCCAACATAGTGTAAGCCAACAGGGTACATGTATCATTTCAGCTAATATTAGAATTTTAGACCATTTCATCCACAACACGAAAGGAGCTGCAGGACTTTTTACAAGTATTAATTGTTCTAGATGTGACAATGATCTTCTGTATCCTCCATATCTTTGGCCTGAAGAGTTAGGGTGAAGCTTTTTATTCCAAATAAAATATCCAAGGCCGGCTAAATTTTCTTGAAACCTTGTCAGAGAACGTGCCGATCTGATGCAAACAAACTAGAACATGAGTTAATAATCATCAAGGTATTATTATCATTACTAAAACGGCCAAACATAGTGGTGGCAGCATCATAATCTGGGCTTACTTTACATTTTTGACCCACAATCTAAAGGTGTCTGTCAAAAAGCTGAAAATAGAGAGCGGTTTTAGTTTTTACCATCATGTTTAGTCCAAGAATAGATTCAAACCAACCAAAGAATTATCAGAAATTTAATGCATCTTCCAAGACATGCCATTATGGATGTAGGCTGAAATATAAAAGTGCATTTTAAAGGAGTGCAGATACTTTGCAAGCTGAATTTCTTTGGACAGAGAGGTGTTTCTGCAGGAGGATCTTATGGGAACTGAAGGGGAGATGAATCTCTCTTCTATCAGTAGAAAGCATTCTGCTAAACACATTGGAGATTTTGTCCTTTGTTGTTCTGCACAAGTGATAAATGAGGCTCCTACTGTGTAATTAGCAATGATCTCTGGATATTTTCTTCATATCTTTCTCTCCAGTTGACTCATATTTCCAGCAGTTCTCAGTTGTTGTTCTTTATTATCTGTCAAAATAATTTAACATAAAAATTAAAAACGAAAACATGGAAGTCGGCTGTTTCCTTTGCAAATGTTCCTCTTAAGCCTAAATTGCACTCCATGTGTGTCCGTCTACTTGCATGGAAAAGTTAATTAGGACTTCCTGGGGTGTAACTAGCTCTTTCATGTAACCCTTAGATCCAATTCCCATCAAGTAAACAGAAAGTGCCAGAGGAAGTGCTGGCATCGGCAGAAGGTTAACACCAGAGGGTCAAAGGTTACAACCGGCATCGCAGAATTAGGCCGGCTCTGAACAGTGGAGCAGCACCAGTTTGTACGGAGACGAGGGCAGGCCGGGACAAACGTACCACCAGAGCTGAGCCTGGATTAAATTGGCTTAAAAACCCCCTCCCAAAAGCTGACATGGTAATAGAAATATTTTGTAGAAAGAGTTGGACGTATAACCACAGAGAACATACTTTGGTTGACCCAAAAGATTTATACTGGTCAGAAACTGGTTGGTACTTTCTGAGCAGCACATTAAGAACACCAGAGTAAAGCCACTGTCACTGCAGACAAAATAAAAGTTACACCTCTGTCCAATGTGCCTTGCAAAAGTAAACACAGCCGTTTAACTGTTTTTCACAATTATACATGTTACAACTTAGTTTAATTGTAATTTTATGTTACAGGGTGGTGTGTTTAAGCAGTGCATAATTGCTAAGTGGAGTGTAAAGGACAACTGGTTTCATTAATACTTAATACAACTATCCTCTTCTGTTACAACTGCAAGGCTTCTAGAGTCTTTTATCACGTTTGTGCTGAAATTTGTGCCAATTCTTTGTCTCAGTACAGCTGAAGTTCAGTCAGATCGGATAAGTAACGCGGTTCTTTTCAAAGAAAAAATAGTCACGTACAGTCACAGAACTAATAGATTTTTTTGAAGCAGATAAATGAAAACAAAGCTGAAAAAAGCCCACAAACTACAAGAGTAGCTCAAATGGGAAAGGAGTTAGCATATACTAAAATTTTCACAATTTATATCAAGATTTGTGTCTTTTAATCTGATGTCACACTGCTTCATTCGTGTGCTTGAACTTTTCACATTATGCTTATTTACAACAAGATTTATTGTAGGTTATTTGATTTTTCACTTGAATCGAGAGGCATTCTAACACATTAATATACTTTAATCTAAACCATCCCAGGTAACGCTGCCTGTATGTTTAGCACTGTCCTGTTTCAAAGCGAATCCCCCCCACATCCGTTTGACGACTCACCCTGGCTCCCTGCAGTGAGCGTGTCTGTCAGATGGGACCAGGAGAGCATGATGGAGCAGCAGGTCAAAGGAGCTGTCAATGGAGCTTACAGTGTTGGGCGTCCTGCAGCTGAGCCTGAGCTAAAGTGACAGTGAGCTCAAGCTAAGAAAGAAGATAGAGGGGGTTGAACGGTGAGAGAACAAGACTCGGACAAAATGTAAAATAAGTCGTAGAGGCAAACAAAACAAGGAAGCAATTTGAGTATGTTTCAGAAATGACAAAATGTACAAATATAAAGAGCAAAGAAAGAAATGTGGGCATCAGATGTAGCAGTCTTCATTTGAAATGCTAATATCACAATGCAATTAAAAGGTTTTATCAAAAGGCATTGCAGGTGCATAGTGAAAAGAAATTAGAGTCAACAATCCACAGTATAATTAAACTGTTACACTTTCTTTAAATTATAACCACAAACATCAGTATATTTTGTTTTAATTGTATGTCACAAAATACAAAGTAGTGGTTCATACTAATGTGGAGAGAAAATAATAAAATTGTTTTAATGAAAAAAATAAAAAACTTAATTATTTTTTGATTATTCTGAGCTGCATTTACAGCTCCAAGTCTTTTGGGATAGGCCTCTTTCAAATTATCCCATTACAACTGTCCTTTCCCCCCAAAAAATAACTCAAGCTCAGTCAGATTTGACTGGGATCATCTGTATTATTTTCCTTTTTAGGTCTGGAGTTCAGAATGATAGGAAATCCTAAAACAAAAACCTTTCCTTCGTATCTCAGGCTCCATATGTTTAGGATAGTTATACTACAATAAAGTGCACCAAGACCCCAGTTGTAAGCAACTTTTCAGCCTCTGACAGACTTTCTTTCAATAAACTATCACCAGCTTCCCTGTTCCAGAACTAAGCATGAAAATGCTTAGTCTTGATCCCGTCTGACCATCTGAAAAAAAAAGAAAAAGAAAAAAAAGCTTTGAACAGTTTTCCCACAGCATTATGCTGCCACTACTTGGATCACTGCGTATGCTCAGGACTGATTTAGTTTTTCGTTTTCAGACGATGGACTGTCCAGATCTCTGTTATATGTAAAATGACAAACAGCACCATCTTGTGACAAATTACACAAATTACAATTTGCAAACGACATTTTTTCAGGTAATGGTCTCGTGTTTAAAAATGTTTAAATAATTCAGACATGTGACCGTATTAACATAACAACAGATACGTTTCTTCCCAATACTGTTCACAAAAATATGAAGTGCGGACGGGAGAAAGAACAAACGCGGAACTAGCCAAAAATGTGCAAGTTTATTAAAACGCTTGCGTTCATTCTCGATATAAACATAAATGTTTCGCTAATCTTACCCCTTATTTAAGTATCTTGAACAGCAGCTCATGCATTCAGGCTAACCTTTTTAGAGGACAGCAGCTTCCTCTACAGACGGGGAGGTCCCTGTACAATTTATGAAACCCTCCCCTGCAAACATCATCAAACTACAAACTTCTTTCTGGTCTGCATTGGGTCTCTCGTTTCTCAGCCGTTTAGTTTTTGCACATAAAAGCCGCAGAGGATCACAGTGTGGTGAGTTTTACCTCACAATTTTTCTCAAACTATTTCCCATCAAGTGCAGATGTTTCATAATGATGTTTTGTTTGTTTGTCCGTTTGTGAAATCACGCAGAAACTGTCTGGATGAGATTTATATATCCATGCTTAGAGGTGGATCATAGGAACAGGAAAAGCACTTTAAACTTTGGTGTGGATTTGATCCAGTTTATTGCAGTCTGTTAAACAGGAAGCCTTGGAGGAGTTCTGACTTGGATGACTTTTTCCTGCATTTATTTCTGTCTTCCTGTCTTTGTTTTATTTAGACATTGTTTTCACTTTCTGCTCTCTACTTAGCATGTTCCTGATTTGACAACATGGGGCTGATCCTGTCAGGATGTCTGTCAGCCAAAGAGGGCTCTAGTGCACCTCTTTCCAGCGTCACTTTTGCTCTGTGTCTTTTTACACTCATACTCCTGGCCATCAGGGTAAAACAGAGCCACAGATTTTTCTTCCCCTACCACCATGACTCCCACTTGGACGACACAAAGTTTCCTACTCCTCCAGGCCCCAGACCTTGGCCCCTTGTGGGCAATCTGCTCCAGGTGGGAGACCAGATGCATCTCTCACTGACTCGCCTGGGTCTGCAGTATGGTGATGTTTTTAAGGTGAGGTTTTTAAGGTGATATTTTTCCAGTTCGTGTCTGGATTATAATTTATTAAGACGTTATTGACCCTCATCATATCTGTGAATTTAAAAAAGTAATTTGAGCCTTTTGCGATAACTTTCAGTAATTCTTATTCCAGGTTGAACCGACAATACAACCTCAAAGAATCGGGTGTGCATGTTGAATTTATGAGTTCTGGTGTAATTCAGAGTGGCTTTGTTTTATTTATACTGACTGGGTTCCTTCACAACCCTACGAGTAAATACATGTAAATTAGAACGAGGGTTAAAGAATTTGAAGGTACCATGCATCATTGGTTTCTCTGACAGCAAAGCAGACTCCTCAGCATCATGTCCTCACCACCATGCCTAACAGCTGGTAAAGTTTGAGAGCCTCGCCTTGATTCCTACAAACAAACTGATTGTCACAATGGATAAACAGCTCATTTTTAGCTTGTTTGATCTCGAAACTTTTCCAAAGCAGGAGCTTGTATTTCACTATTTGAAGGTATTGGTTGTGGAGTAGATGGTTCTTCAGCGGTTTGAAATCTATGTTGATTTGAACAGTTTGAACAGTGACACTGATGTTTTTTATGACAGGCTTCTGACTTGGTGGTTCATTGATTGTTCTTGAACATCCTAACAAATTTCTTTCTATCTGAGGGCTAAATTTTGAGTCAGATGACTTAAACTCTCAAATCAAGCATTTAGAATGACTCCAACTGAGAAACTATTGTAAAATTTGTGGACTTTGATTATAATTCAGATCGTTGACATTTTTTTTTTAAATTAACTGATGCTGTTTGTTTATATTCATTCCATGAAATTCAGCTTTAAAAGTCCCAAGTTAATTTAGTATTTGTGCCCATGATGCATGTATATGAACTTATGACTGGCGTTGTCTGTGTCTTTGCCTCAGATGCGTTTCGGCTCTTTGACAGTGGTCATCCTTAGTGGGTACTCCACCATCAGGCAGGCACTGGTTCGTCAGGGAGAAGATTTTGCTGGACGACCTGAACTTTTCACTTTTTCCGCCGTGGCTGACGGGACCAGCATGACCTTCAGTGAAAAGTATGGACCTGCGTGGCTTCTCCATAAGAAGCTGTGCAAAAATGCCCTAAGGTCCTTCTCCCAAGCCGAGCCGAGGGGATCAGGAGCCACTTGCCTCCTGGAGGAGCAGGTGTGCGCTGAGGCTGCTGAGATGGTGGAGGTGATTCGGGAAGAAGCCGCAAAGAACCACAAGACTATGGGTATAGATCCCGCAATGTCCTTAGTGACATCTGTGGCAAATGTGGTGTGTGCCCTGTGTTTTGGGAGAAGGTACGACCACAATGACAAGGAGTTTCTCACCATTGTGAACATAAACAACGAGGTACTGAAACTTTTCGCTGCAGGGAATTTGGCTGACTTCTTCCCAGTGTTTCGTTACTTTCCCAGTCCATCTTTGAGAAAAATGGTCCAGTACATTCACAGAATGAATGGATTTATGAAGCGAAGAATCAAGGAACACATCAACACCTTTGATAAGGTAAAGAAGCCTGCTAACCACATTAAAACAAAAAAAATCTATTGTAAAAGAATGAAAAGGGGAAAAGAGTTCACATTTGCTAAAGTATTCATAAATTCTGATTAGATTAGTGTCTTGAGGTTTATGCACTTTTCAGATGATTACTCCCATCTTTACTTCATCTTGTACTGTATGCAGTCCTACATAAGTTTGGGCGTTGGATGTGTGCACATCTTGTTTCCTTTAGATTATGCCACTTATTTGCATCCCAATCTTTTAATCTGCCATTGCACACATACGGCACCGGCCACTGTAGCCAAAAAATAACAAACAAGTCCCCTGGGACGGACTTTTGTTCTTGTGCAGAGTGCCTAAAATGTTCGCACGCACTCTAATTAGGAATTACCAACCTAGTGGAAGACACGCGTCCCAGTATGACTGATTACCATTTTGTCCCTAATTAATTCATTCAAAATTCAGTTCTAATTTCCTACATAATCACAAGATTGATTTTCTCTCCCCCTTGTTGTAATGATGGCGACAATCTCAGGAGGCCATGCCATGAAAGTTTCAGTCATGTTTTGTACTTGTGGTTGCAGAACTGCATCCGGGACATCACAGATGCTCTGATCGCACTTTGTGAAGACAGGGAAGAGAACAGGGACACGTCTCTACTTACCAACTCTCAGATCATCCACACCGTCATAGACATCTTCGGTGCAGGTTAGACGAACCAGCATAGCGACGCCAGTGGCATTAGTGCATAAAAAAGACACCCTCGGTTTTTATTCAGCTGTGCATTTTGTGCTCTCCAAAAGGTTTTGACACCATCATTGCTGGATTACAGTGGAGCCTCTTGTACCTCATCAAGTTTCCAGACATCCAGGACAAAGTACAGCAGGAGATTGGTATTGTTTTATGTGTTTAATAGGATAAATATATCGAGATCTAAATTACTGAGATGTGTTTGTGATGAAAACTGAAACCCTAACTGCCTTGGTCAGTGTGACCGCAGCCTTTGAAAAGAGAAAGAATGTACGCTATGCTAATAGCGTGAGCCTGTCTGTTCTCATGAATGAGTCAGGGTTTTACTGTCCAAAAATAGCAGGTTGCTCATTAATGAATCCAAGTAGCACTTCACTAATGAGCCTGAGTTTGTGTCTGTTGGTTTTATTACAGAGACAAAAATCAAACTGCAATAGTTCCTAATAATAGTGATCTGGAACATATTGATCAATATCAAATTTAGCCCCAAAGGAACGTCAAACATTTACCAAGCAGATAGAAAAACAACATTCAGGGGGGAAAAAAAAGTTTTATAATGTTCATGAAAGTAGCATGAAATTTGTGAACTTTGAGGAAAATCGAAGCACAACAGGTGCAATAAAGAGTCAACTGGTCTTGGAGAAACTCACAAAAGCTCAGACCAAGTTTTTGCTGACACTGGAGTTACTTTTGATGTAGATTGACTGAACCGGTGCCGAATATCCTGGGGCACGTCACATTTTCACAGTGAGAGGAAGGGAGGGGGGATGCTAGGAGGTGACAGGATGAATCAGAACAGTACAAGGGTTGGAGAGTTCAAGAGAGACACAAAGGCAGTTACACGCAAGGCTCTGAACGATCATAATTTACCATTGTTCCTTAACTAAAATATCAAAAGGAATGGGCTGAATGGCTTTTCTTTGTAAGGATGGACTGCAGCTGAACTAGACACCTTATTCGCAAAACCAGGACTATTTAGAGTGAAAACAAGATATGAAGTGAAAACAAGTAAGCCCTTAGCCCTATAATCTTCAGTCAACTGCAAAGTTGTCATACCCATTAGACTTTCATAGATTTTGCTGGAATTTCATGTGATGGGCCGACAAAATGTTTGGAGTGGGGCTCGATTGTAAATAATATCCAAAGCTTGGAGAGTACTTTTCAGTCTATCATCTGAGAATGGACACAATATGGCACCAGGACATCTCAGGTGTGATTATCTGTCGATATAAAAACTCAGCATCTCGCACTTTGCACGTCTTGCAGTAATATAAACGTGGAGAAAAGAACACAGAAAAATTAATAGTTGAGCGAAGTCCAGTTGGTGGAAAACTAAGACTGCACATCAGCCAAAAAATCATCTCCACAGACACCTGGTGTTTGCAGCACCATGCTGTGGGGACGCTTTGGTAAACCACAAACAGGGAATCTGATCAGTGCATGTAATACTGGGCAATCCTGGAAGAAAACCTGTTAGTCTGCAAAATCCCTTAACATACGGTTAGAGAAACTATAAAACTTTTAGGTGAAATTATATTCATGCGTTAGAATAACTCAATTAAATTGTATATTTAAGTCTTATTAAGTTTTTATGTTGATATTTGAACATTGGTGCTCATAGCTTTGATCCAATGTACTTCAGCTATTTAAGACATGTGACAATTACATCAGTTTTCAGAGGCTCAGTGTTGGTAGAGACATACCCCCAGTAGTCTAGCAGCTGTAATGATAACAAAAGCTAACTATGCAATTAATTAATAATTCCTCAGGTACGTTGCATGAATCCCATTAGCTTCGTTTTTATTTGAACATTTTAGAATTTCTACAATTTTACTATAAGTTGGTCTGTTGCTTCAAATCCCAATACATAAACTAAATGTTGTGTTTGTAATGTGGCAAAAAGGCTCAAGGGATATTAAGACTTTAGGAAGACGTTACATGTTTTCAAAAATAGTTACAAGTCTATTAAATAAAATAATACAACAGAAAATAAAGATGGAACAATAACTTATCAGTTTACTGTAAATATTTAGTTGGATCTGTTGTTTGATTCTTCTTTTAAGATGAACACATTGGCTCAGCCAGACTTCCCGGGTTTGCAGACAAGCCCAACATGCCCTTCACTGAAGCATTCATATTCGAGGTGTTTCGTCACTCTTCCTATGTTCCTTTCACCATCCCTCACTGGTAAGACTGGAGCTTTGGCTGCAGTTCATTTTGGTTTAGCGTAAATATTGTCAGAACCTTTCATATGTTCCTTTATTTCCAGCACCACCAGAGACACCATCCTGACCGGATATTTCATCCCAAAGGACACGTGTGTCTTCATTAACCAGTATCAAGTCAATCATGACGTGTGAGTAGGCGCAAACATTGACACTGATTGATGTTTTGCACATGGCTTATACCAGATCAGGTGTGTATTGTCTTCTGGGCTATTTTTCAATAAGCTTTGCATCTAAGGGGACAAAGTCAGATTCCAATCAGGCTGGATGGACAGTGTTTGTAAACAATGGTTTTCAAGCCTCGCTATAGACCTTTATGTCTGGACTTTGACTAGACCATTCTTTTATTAAGTGTTTTAGCTATGCTGTTTGTGTTGTTCTATTAAATAAAGTCCCATTGAAAGACTGAACTTTGTGGTTGTGTGATAGTGCAAAATGTGGAAAAGTTTGAATGTAATAAATAATTTTGTAAGATGTAGAACTTTCGCTGTTTTTCATTTTGAACTAGGGACCTTTGGGGTGATCCAGAGAAATTTCGGCCACAGCGCTTCCAGGGCCCGTCCGGACAATTAAACAAGGAGCTGACGGAGAAGGTTCTCATCTTTGGCCTGGGGAAGAGGCGCTGTCTTGGGGATGGATTTGCACGTTTGGAGATGTTTGTGTTTCTCACCACGTTGCTCCACGGTTTGCGGATTGAAAATGTTCCTGGACAGGAGCTGGATCTCAGCACAGACTTTGGTCTGACCATGAAACCACGTCCGTACAGGATTACAGTCTCCCCCAGATTTTAGACCCTCTGGACATCACAAGTCCACAGAGACGGAGGATCCGTTCACAGACTGGAGTTTCTTTGTGGTTTAAAGAAACTAAAAAGGAGCAGTTTCTCTATTAAGCACACCATTTGTTTAGATGTTCAGGTCAAGCAAACTGCATTGGTATATGTTGAAAATGTTCCAGTACCTAGAGTCCATCTAAATAAAAAAAGAATAAGCAGTCCCTCATTAAAAGCCTTTACATGAACTTATTATTTACAGTTAAACACCGGGGGAGAGGAGGGAACCATTTTACTGAGCGGTGATTGGTGCTTCAAGCCTGAAACTGTTCAGCCAAGGTTCATCCCTCTTCTCTTTGTCCTGCCTCAGCTTTTAAACTGCTGTAATCCGCTCACCTACGTCATGCCTCTGGCTCCTCTTCCACTTATTGTTGCTTTACGTCGTACACATTAACTAGTTCATCTTCTCTTATAGTTATTGTTTAAATATTACTGTCCTGAACCTTTTTCAAAGCCATCTCTCTCTCTCTCTCTTGACCTCCGACATTCTTAAATTACTGTCTCAGTCGACTGTAAAGATGGCAATAAAATGTGAAATTAGGGAAGTTAGTATCAATAAACTAGACTCACAGAAGTCTGGGAGTACATGTCTGAGTAAGAGTCGAGTAGGGCAGAATTATCCTTAAAAGGAAAGTGTTGTACTCCAAACTGTTGAAGCTTTTCTTTCTTTTTTTTTCTAGCAGACTCCTCAGAGGAGAATGCATTTCACTGGCGCATACTTCTGTCAACTAATGAATGAGCTGTTTCACCGGGATTGATGATGATGAGTTGCATCTGTAATCACTTCCTTGCTGACAGTCACAGAAATTTGTAGCCGAATAGCTTCTGATTCCCATTAGTTTATGTAACAATGACGAATGTTTAGTGACTTGTAACACACTTGTGCATTTTATAACCGCTGCATTTATCTGGGAATCGATTGTTGTGTGACTGTATGCATTTTACTTTTTAAGAGTTAACAGAGCACTAAAAAACACATCACATGTGATAGGCAGGGTTGATAACTAAAATCATGTTTATGAATATTTTTGAAATAAAGAAAATGCACTTTTCTCAAAATCTGTGACTAATTTGTCTTAATTACCATTAGCTTGAGCAGCAGAAAAGCTGCTCAAGCTAATGGTAAGAAGAGTGTAGCTGAACACATGGAAATCCTGGAAGAAAAAACCTGGAAATGGGGTAGAGGCCCAGTTAAAGTTCAAACACATAAGTCTAAGTGAGAATCTGTAAAAAAGACTCAAAAATGATATGTATATACACTCTCCATCCAATCTGACTGAGTTTGAATATGTCCCAAAGGATGTACCACATGTGATGGTTCTACAAAATAAGTTAGTGTGGATGAAAACTCATTACAGAGACTACAGATAGAAACTAGCCTTCGTGGCACTGCTTTGTGTTAGCCTACCAAATAAAATACCAAAATAAAAAAAAAACACTGAAGTTTGTGTGTGTAATATAACGATTTTTAAAAATTGATGCTTTTGTAAGACACTCCAATTACAGAACAATCCTCCATTTTCCTTTGTCTTATTTCTGTGCAGCAGCAAAGTGGTTTAATCAGCAAAGCAAACTATGAAGACCTAAGGAGCTGTTAGCCCTTTCATCAGTCATGTACCCCCTCCATCTGCGCTCTGCTCCTCACTGCAGGCTTTGTCCTTCACTTTGCTCTACCCGACTGACTCAGTGCAATTTAAACTCATCAAGAATAACAAATGAAGGCCAGCGTGTGTTGATTGGCCACTGATCCAAAGCAGCCAATAAAACGGAGCACGCAATGTTAGAAATGATGCCTCTGTACTGCGACACAAAAAGAACCACTTGTCGGATCTACGTCACAGATTAGGAGAGCGTGACAATTAAGACTAAGCCTAGCTACAGGTAGAAAAAAAAGAGAGAAGAAAAGCTGTACTAAAATGACTCCAGCAATTTATTTTGAAGGTCTAGAGTTTTTGGAGTGGAACAAAAACAAGCAAAGAAGCAGGAAATCCAACCTTCTACAGGTTCTGTAAATAAATAATTGATATGCTTCAGAAAATAAGTGGCTTGCAAAAACATACTCCTGAATCTTTTTCATGTGGACATCAATAGGCCTGTCACGATAACAAATTTGGCTGGATGATAAATTGTCCCAGAATTTATCGTGATAAATGATAACACTGTTGTTATGAAACCATTTTCAAGTAACAATTCTTCCAGATCAATTAACTTTATATTGTACCACACATTTAACACTGGAACTGGAAGACATTTTAAATGTCCAAAATAAACAAACAAAACAGAAACAACAAATAAAATCAATCATTCCCTTCAAACTGCCCTTCAAAATAAGGGCTGGTTGAGACTAAATCACCAGACTGAAGACTTTTATCATCCAATTTTTGGTGAAAAAAAGAGAAAAATGATAAATCATGCAAGTGAAAATGATTGTTTTAATTTATTATGCGATTAACTGATTTATTGATTATTGTGACAGGCCTAGACATTAATTTTCAAATCTATGGATTTAGGTCGTGACTTTGACTGGGCCATTCTAACACTTTGATCTAAATTGTTGTCTTGTAGCTATATCTGTGTGTTTAGTGTCGTCTGTGTAAAAATGTGAAAAAAATAAAATAAAAATTCTTCTTATACATTTCACAATTAATTGCAGCTGTGGGTATGTCACAAAAAATCCCAACAGGATAAGTAAAAATATAAATAAATTCACAGTGTATGAAATTATAAGACAGTTCAAAACAGCTCCATTTAATAGATTATTATCAAAGTTGATCATTTTAAACTACAGCTTTTCCAGTCCTTTTTCTTTCATATTATAAGTCAAACTAGAAAAATTAAAGAGTTTTCAGTCTTGGCTTGTAAATCCACTGTTAAAGAAACACAACATGTGCTTTTTGCTTTACATTTTCTTTTAGATATATAAAATATATAATAATCCTTTGCATGTATGAATCACTAAGTCTTTGTCATCCAACAAAACCTGAATTGTGGGAGCTTTATTTTACAGCTCAATGCATCAACATCCATTTTCAAACAGCCTTCAATCTCCAAAGCAAAACGTGACGTTCTTGTGAACCCCCCCATCTTCATCCAACATTTAAACCCTTTAAGCATGCCAGCGATTACAAGACTGCCCGATAAAACACAGTGTGCAGAAACAACAGCCTGTCAAACATCCACCTCTTCCACAGCATGTCCAGATTTCAGCTTCATGATCACCTTTAAGAGACACAGAGAGGTAACCAGGACTTTAGTCATGTAAACTGCTGCAGTATTATCAAACATTTTGTTTTATTCTCAAACAGCAGAGCTTCATATCAAAGCAGAACAAAGTGAAACTGTGCGCACCTCCTTCAGCTGGGCGATCTCTTTACTGTCCACATTTCTCTGGGCGTTGTTGGTTATGGCCTTCACTCTCGTTGCATAACTGAAAAGATCCATCAAGTTCAATACATAGATTTCTACCAGCACAATAAAACAACTACTGTCTCTTTTGTGTCTGATTCTTACACGAGTGACGTGAGAGTTTCGTCCAGATTGTATTCTGATGGGGAAATGTTGACAATCATGAGGGTTTTGGCATTTCCTCCCAAAGAGTCCTGCATAACCTGGAAAGGACGGGGAAAAGAGTTGTGCTGCTTTGCATGACAGAATTTACAATCCAGGACCACATTTGGTTTTCATCAGCTTTTTTGTTTACTGCATGTTCTTTGGATAAATCTAGCTTGTGTATGTGTTCTTACACCAGCACCTGAGTGAGCTTGCTGTTCCTGTATGGTACATGTGGCAGCTCCGCGGACAATGCCGAGATCACATCACCCAAGGCACTCAGAGACTTGTTGATTGAGTTAGCCTCCTACAAAGTGGCAGGCAGTGCGTTAATAGTCAACCCCATTTAATTTGATACTCCTAAACTCTAAATTTCCAAGTCTTAAAGCAGACTTAGGTTTTAAGTTAATATCCCAAGACTTGAGTATCTCAAAGAGCATCATCTGAAAAAGAAGAGTGTTGCACAACTACAAACTCACCAAAAAAATATTCAAGGGGTTTGAATACTTTTCATGGTAACACATGAGCACACCTTTAGCTGGTGGTCCTTGGCGCCGGTCTTTGCTGCTCTTTCACTCCCTGCCAGGTCTACAAGGCTCAACTTTCCGGTGTTGACACTCCCATTAGTCAGATTCCTGCTCTCCACCATGATGCCAACAATCAGATGGGAGCGGGAACTCTCCACATTCATCTCTTAAAAACAGCGGCGGTACAAAAATGACCAGCGCTGTTAGTTCAGAATCGTGATGCGCTTTTGTACAGACAGTTTCAGATAGAGCCCACCCAATCACATTCTAATAAACGTGGCTCTTCCGAAAGCTGACTCTCTGCAGCTCACCAGTTCAATAATGACGTACCTAGCTACTTTTTTTCTAACTGGAGTTAAAAGGATTAATCCAAACCATTTAGCGCAGCCCTGTTTGAACTGCATGGTAAGGGGCACTCACTGGTGGCGGAGATGTGTCGATTGGCGCAAGCCTGTTGGAACAGAGCATAAAGCTCCTGGGCACTGGAAGCCTCCTTTGTCTCTGCTCCTTGGGCGAACACAACCCCCTTTCTGTTCCTTTTGATCTCCACCCGCCTGGTGGGGCCATGGGGTTGTGTCTGCGCATGGGCCTCACCCGCCTGGCTCACCAAGAGGTCCTGCAACCTGTCGTTGTACAGCTCCAGCATATAGGCCGAAACCTGAGAAAGGGGGGTGGGGAAGGATGAAGAGGCACCACAACCAGAGACAGGAAGAAGCAGGGGGAAGACTGCTACCTTGAAGTCAAATTTAGAGCCGTTCTCTCGCATGATGTCAAAAATGGCGTTGAAAGATCTGGGCATAATCCCAGGGTTCTTCTGATCTTTGTCCCCGACCATGGTGAAAGTTTTCCCTGAGCCTGTCTGGCCATACGCAAAAATGCAAACATTGTATCCATCGATGACTGACTGCATCAGCCTGTGGGAGGAAGGTGTTGGGGGTTATTGAGAAACAAAGTGTTTGATATTCTTGTGTGTTGTATTGTTTTACCTGTTTACATCTTGAAACAAATCTTCCTGAGAGGCCTCTGTGCTGAACACCTTGTCAAACTGAAACTCTCTGGGCCCACGTTGGGTTTCCACAGTGACAGAGTAATCGTCTAATTTAGCCACCACAACAGCCCCACCTTGTGCAGCTTCACTTCGGTTCACTGGACGAATTCGACAAAACACCCTGATTTTACCTGATGCGGACATAAAAGCATGAAAAAAAAAAGTCACAAGAGTCTAGTCCTTACTGAAACAAAATCGATTGCGAGTTGGCAATGTCTGTGTACCTTTCATTTCTTCCACCATGTTATAATATTTCTTCCTCATTGCTCTTTCTGATGTGTAATTCTCAACTACTTTCTTTTTCTCTTCCTTTTCTCGCTTCAGCTTAAGAGAAGACAATGAAAACTTTGATACAGTGTAACCCAGACAGTAAGATGTGAATGAAAACATTCCTGTTCATTCAAAAAGCATTTTCAGTTCGTTGAGGCAAGTTTTGATTCTAATGGTGAAAATAAGTTTCAGCAAGAACCTGTAGGATCTGGGTTTAAAACCTGCTCTGCAAATAGTAGTGCTTTGGGTTCCTTTCTGTATATTATAGATTTAATTTCTAGCTTAAATGTTCTCATAGGACCTAGCCCAAGTTCTACCAGGCCATGAAGTGAAGGGTTTCTGATTTTAATGTTTTATGTTTTTGAGTTTCCAGCGTATGTTGTCCTGGCTGACTTGCTGTTATTCCCAATCACTTCTATATTTCTATTATTTTTCTCACCTTTGAAAGGATCAAAAAACCCAAATTAAATGATTTGAAGGGGTGATTTTTGGAAAACAATTATCTCACAGCCCCAACTTTAACCCAACCAGTAACTCCAAGAATCTCAAGTTTAAATAATAAAAAAAGATATATTGTCCTTTTTTATTTTTAGAATAGATAGGTACCAGTAAACCTGAAAGGATTCAGTTGGTACAAGCAATGGACAAATTAAATGGATTTTGGAAAAACTCTATGCTTATGTGGACATGGTTACAAATCTTAATGTCTTTATATTTTACTATTAATGCATAAAGGAAACATGTCTGGGGGTCAATCCCTACGCTGGTTCTGCTGCTGGTGCCCCACAGTCTCTTAAAACTTGTCCTGCAAGTTGTCGCAGAACCTGATCTGATCGCTTACCTGATCCTGCAGCAAGAGAAGCTGCTGACCGATGCCCTTTACAGTCCTCTGTGCGGTTGGAAGTGTCTCTTGTCCCAGGATGTCCTCCAGCTCAGACATTTCACAATCTAAGCACGGAGTAAAAGTCAAGCTTGAGTATCAGTCATTCGTCATTTCTCAGATAGGAAAACTAAATGTGATCGTCTGATGTGATTGCAAGGCGGATGTAACTACAATATAAAAATGGTTAGAATCTGCTTCAAGATGTCGGTTCAGTGGAACATTGGTCTAATTCTTCATGTGGGCTCTCCAGCAGAGAACAGTAAGGTTGATATGTTCAAATGGATTATGTTACAAAATTATTCATACTCTTACTTGATTTAGATTCAGTTATTTTCTTTCAACCATGTTTGTTGCTGACAGGAAGAGAGATGGGGAACTCTCAAAGCACGATATGACAATGGCGAATTAAGCATTTTTCTTTTCTATTAACATTTAAAATAGCTGTTTTAGGCACTACAATAATCAAACCTTTTGCTGAGAAGCTTTTGCATGTTCCCACTTGTATTTTCATTCCTTATCTTTGGCAATGATCTCCAAGTCTTTGAAATTAGAAACCTCGCAGCCATTATCTTAATCTTTGCTCCCTTGATTCTCTGTTACATTCAAGTCAGAACTTTGGCTAGTCCAGTAATTTTGGGCTTGACTGTGATAAAAGTCTGTATCTTTCATGAGACTTGTGGTTGAAGAAGTTTCTGTACTGAAGCAAGAAGTTCAGCTTCAACTAGTTTGGTGATACATGAATGTGAAACTCAAACTTGATTGCAAGCAGCGCTTTGTAATGTCATGCAGGAATTGCCAATGAACGTCACAGCTGTGGGTGATAGGTAAAAGTTTAACTCCCTCAATAGAAAATATTGAAAATGTTTATTATAACAGCTTGTGTGATCAGTGTTTTGATCAGTTATTGTCCTCTAGCGTTTGGAGCTATTAATTTACTCATGCATTTTTGGGCCAATATTCCTTAGAGTTGAACTCACCGTTCATTACAGGGCATTCCCCAGATTTGATGTAGCCCAAAGCAATTTGACACACCTCGTGTTCCCTCACTGTCTCTTGCAGAAAAGACAGACTTGACTCATCTGACCTATAAAGTGAAACAAACGTTTAAACTGCAGTTTTAATATTTTTTCCTCAGTAAAGGTTTATACAGATATTTCAAGCCATGGTAATTTTTTTTGCAGACAGTTTTGAATATCTCTAACCCCTCTTGTCTGGGAGTCTTCTCTTTTTCATTGCTGTCCTGTTTAGCTGTTTGCAGATGAAGACGCAGTTTGTCTCTGGCTTCAGCCAAAGCAACCTGATTGTCGTCAATCATTTGGTACAAAAGAGCTCTCGACTCAGGCACTACACTGCAGATTTCATGGGCCTTGAGGAAAAATGATTGTAAGGGATCAAACATCAACTTTGGAAGACATATTTGAGATAATGTGAGAAGCAGCCTGAGGGCAGCTGTTCTGCACAGTGTGTGGCTGGCACCTTGGTTATGACGGTGGGGAGCAGGACGCTGCAGTGTGGCTGTAGGACAGGAGGGACAGGGATCCTCTCTGCTTCCAGGAGCTCAGTGATCTCCCTCTCCTTCTGGTACAGGCTCTCCTTCAGCTCCTCCAGGCGGGCGTTGGCTCCCTCCAGTGGCTGATCTGAGACACTGCATGTCTGAATACAATTTGCACGGTGACATAAAAATGCGCTTGCTTGCATTTAAATAATCACTAAATGTTAATATCAAACAAAGGTAACCCAGGTAAATAGAGGAATTTGATTTGTCCATTTTTATTAATCAAACAGATATGCAAAAAACAAACAAACAAACAAACAAGCAAAAAAAACATTCTTCTGCCTCTGGTAGGAACCACTGCTACCATGGAGTTGTACTCTTCTTTGTAAAAAAAAAAAAAAAAAAAAAAGAGTAGTAATAGAGTCTCAGACTGGATGTGTTGGTTTGCGACACCTTCAAAAGGTTTCCAGTTTGTCCATAAATCCATGGAACAGAAATTTCAAACAGATCATGAAAATGTGTTTTTTATGGCAAACATATTTTTTGCTTGGTCTTGAAACATAGAGGAAGGTGAAATTTAGCCAAAAATTAAAACAAATGTGGTTAATCATTGTATAGCCACGATTTAGCAAAGGGGACTAACTAATGTTCTTTTTTTGCTTTAGAGTTAAATTGGCTTAGCTTTTCCTATAATAACTAAAATCATCACTAAAAAAATATATTTTTTTATTTACAGAGGTTACATTTGCATGATGTCAAAAAATTGTTTGAGTATCTGAAAGATTAAGAGTGACCAGAAAGCAAAAACAAATTAAAAGAGACAATTAAGGAGCAAAATACTTTTGTACACCACTCTACGTTAAATGATTACTCTCACAGATTAAACAAAACAAAAGAAAATATGTTGAACAAATATTTTGTCATTTTGATGATCCAACCCACCTCCGTTTGTTCTTTCTTGTCTGATTCCTCTTCCTCTGCTGCTTCCTGTTGCACCTGTGATGAAGATACTATCAATATTTCTTGGACTTGCCCTATTTCCTGCCTGGCCATCTGCAGCTCCTGCAGTGCTGTTCGGGGTAACACACACAGAGTAACTTTTCAGCCCTTTTTCTTTGTTTTCCATGTCGCCAAATGCTGCTGGACTCACTGGAGGCCTGGTGGCAGTGCAGGGCATCCAGCCTACTGGAGAACAGCTCCAGCATTTTGCTCTGACACAAAAGAAAAACAGAAGCGTTATTTTTTTACTCCCGCTCTTCTGCAATACGGCCACCAGAGTGTGCTCTGGTGTAGGAGCTGTAGGGCCTGCCACATGCTCCCTGACTTTTTCTCTCTGCCATTGCAGGGTCTCTTCTTTCCATCTCCTCCTCTCAGCTCTTTGCTCCTCCAGCAGCCGCTCGTTGTGCGCAGCCAGCTCCTGCAGTACACATAAACGTCTTCAGTTATGTCCTGTGCTTTTCAGTCACCATGATGCACCATATGGGGGGAACAGAAATAATGGATTAGTAAATTAAAATGTTTGCATGAAAAGGAAAAGATGCATTTCTTACTGCAACTTTCTTCTCCAGGTCAGCCTTCTTCTCCTCCACTTTGTCCTGGTAGAGCTCCAGGAATCTCCTCACAGTGTTCAGTTTGTTCTGATAGTGAGATCTGACCTTCTGTATGATCCGTTCCTGAGAACACACGCAGAACTTCAATGAGAGTTCTGTTTAACTTCACATTCACACACTCTTACACTTTTTTTTTCTTTTACCTGTGTCTCCTGAGCTTTGAACTGGAAATTATCCTCCAGTTCCTGCACTGTTTGCAGATGCCTCCTCTTCATTGCCTTCATGTCTTCAGCAATCTGCTCATACACAATATGCTGTAAGTTAGCCGAAATGTGCAAAACGGCGTCCTGTTTTGCAACATGATGATCTAATGGCTTCGAGGTAGCAGCGTCAGGGCAACCATGTGAGAGTGAGTAATAATAAAACACAGGAAATCTGACAGTAGCACCATTGTGTTTATCCATGTGCTCACACTGAACAACCACACACAGATGCCTTGATGGTTGCTTGACATTCAGCATTCGCTGCTTTAGAAGATAAAATTACAGTTTTGGTTTTCAGTGAAATAACAGTAGATTTATACTCCTTGAATTTCTTTAAATTTTGTGATGTCACATTTACAAAAGTATGTGTACTTATTAAGGTTTTATCTTGTAGACTAACACATTTGTATGACAAGTTAATTCTTGTCATAACCTAACCCTGCTCTTAGCTTCTTACCTCTCTCCTGTGTGCTCTCCAATATCCCTGAGCAAATTTCTTCTATTATTCTAGAATAATTTTAAAGGAAATTAATTTTACTTTGACTTTTTAGGTTCTAAAATAACGGAATGTGAAAACAATTTAGCATTTTTTTCCCCCTTGCTTCACAATAATGCAATATTTCGTGCCGATCCATCCTATAAAATCCCGTCAAAACGTACTGCAGGTTGTGGTTGCAATGTGACAGAATGTAAGAAAGATGTCTGAATACTTTGCACAAAACAGATTTCACTGTAAGTATTTTTGCTGTGTGAGCTCCTCTACTTGTTTTGCACTGTTTTCCTGTGCTGCTCATTGTTTTACCTGAGCGATGCAGAGCTCAGCCGACTCATAGGGGATGTAAATCTTGAGTTCCTGTGAGCGCTCGGCTTCTCTGGCGTCACAGCCGACTCCCAGCTGAGATTCTGATGAGCCTGCATAAAAATAAATACGGATGATTGTTGTTTACTCTAGAGAAGGAACTCAGGTCGATAATTATTATCAAAGCAACCTGTGAAGTTAATCTCAACTTCCTTCCAAATCCTTCCCCTCACCAGCCGTCTCTCATGTCTGTGAACTGTTTCAATGAAATACTTCTTTCCATGATTCACTTGGTAACTCATATTTTATATGTATTTATATGTTTGTTTGTTTTTAAACTTAAATGTTAAATAATAAACGTGCTGCCAGGGAACTCCAAGTGAACTTGAACAATTTGTTTGGGGTTCTTGTCTAAGATGTGCTGTTAGTAGGTCAAACAAGGTAAAATAATCGTTTATATCCAGTTTTTCTTATCCTATGATCCACTGAAGAAAGAAAAGCAAATTTAAAATAGCGGTTTAAATGTAGATGCAAATATCTATTATTAAAAAATATATCTAAAAATGCCTCCAAACAGATACTCATCATATTAACATAATTTATTTTGTATACAAAACCTTGTCCATTGCGTTTCCTCCTGTCTGCAGCAATCCAGCGTCTAAAAGCAGCCCACCTCCTCCTCCACGGGTTTTTGTGCCGATGCGTGTCTTGCACAGGAAAGTTGGAGGGTCGTTGTTAAAAACACAAAGAGTTCAAGGACAAAAGAGAAAGAGAAGGCATTCACATTTGAAACATGAAATTTGACTTGAGCATATGGATGTCGCATCTGGATCACACATTTTATTAGTTTTGTTTATGTAATTATTTAGAGCTTTTTGTCTGAATCTTTATTTTTGAAAATAATAATTAAAACTGGACCTGTACTGCTCTATCAGCTTAATTCTTTCTTTATTTTCTCTACCCTCTCTGTCTTGTTTGCAGTCACTTTTCCATCGTCAGACATTCACAGAGCCAATCCTTCTGGAAAAACAAAAGCAGCCAGCCAAACTTATCCTCTCTGCTGGGTGTGTTTAGAGTCACCGATGATGGGGGCGCTTTACCTTTTCTTAATATGAGGTATTATAATTGGGCATGTCACGACAGATGCATTCACTAGTGTAAGGTGAAGGTACTCCTGTTGAAATTTCAATGGATTATTACAGTTTACATTATAATAAAATAGAATAGAAACACCCTTATTGTCCAACAAAAGGGGAAATCTGGTGTAACAAAGGCATAAAACACACAAAAACTCTAAAATATATATATATATTTGAAAATAGAAGAAGCTGAATTGTTCAAAACACAAACTAAATCTGGTGAGACGTAGGATTATTATCTCAGATTATACCACTTTTTGCTGAAGAGGTGTTCATTAAGCTGGCTTTCAATTCTGCTGCATTTGGGAGCTGGTAACACATATTTGATCATAATGTCTTTGATGATATTGGTAAAATATTTATTCACTTTGCTGAACCTTAAAATGCTTCTGGTGATCTGCAAGAAATTTTCTGTGACTCTAAATCTATCAGGTTGTTACTCCAAATATTGAGCTGTCATTTTTGCAACATAGAGAAAGAACGATTTATTTTACACACAAGCTTATTTTTCTTCTTGGTTTCTTTAATACTCAGCAAAAAGGTGGCAACAAAAATTTTGGAAATTCCCTCAAATGACTGGAACCTGATCTACAAACGGCTTAACAGTGAAGAGGTTTGGGAACTGTATCCAGCCGTCTCACTGATTGTTTCTCAAGAATAAATAAATCCAGAATGCTACAAAGATAATGTAGGATGTTCAGCATTTTAAATAAAACACATTCCAGCCCATCAGCCTCTGGCTATAAATAAGAACAGAGGAAACATGTTCACCACCTTTGGAGTTGCCTGTGGATTTAGTGCCTTGCAAAAAATCTGCATCCACCTACAGCGTTTTTATATTTTGTAGTGACGTAACTACAAGTCTACATTGCTGCGATTTTAATGTGACAGACCAACACGAAGTGGTGCTTAATAGTAAAGTGCAAGAAAAACTGTTGAGTCTGTTGAGGTTGAGAAGACCTAAATATGCGGCACCAGCGTTAACACCCTCATCCATGCGCCTCTCAGTCACATGATCAACATCAAGTGAAAGCGTTCAAGAGTGTAATTATTAACTTTATTTTTTTTACAGATGAGAAGAAGTAGTTCAAGGTGGACTCTTCTGTAATGATTGAACTGATTTATGAGACATTTATGACAATTTTATTGATCCATTTTGAGCACAAGAATGAAGACATACATTTCAAGAACATCACATTTTATTCAAAGTGTTTCGTACAATTTCAAGATGACATCTGACTGAATGTGTGCAGTTTCATGGTGATTTACACAAAAACGAAAACAAAACAAAAAAACACTTTTAATTTGAAATTATCAGAGGTTATTTCCTGTCTATTTTTTTTAACCTTTTGCATCAGCTTATATGTAGCTTATATGAGTCTGCTTTAAATCTTTCTCCGCTCTATCTGTCACACTCCCATCCCCTCTTTGTTTTCTGGTACAGGAATCTAGGCGTGTCGTCATGCTGTTACTCTCTTCTCAGAAATACCTTTCAGTGGAAAAACAGAAATCATGTCAAGATACTGAGAAAAAGTTCCTATCATGTGGAAATGCATCAGCTGCCTTAGCTTGGGAGCAGACAGAAAGAGAACCCAAAGACTTAAACCAGAGCGAAGCTGAATGAGACTAAGACTGACCTGGTGCGTTGTTTCCGTACTGCTGAAACTGTGGGTTGGGAAATTTTGGACTTGGCCTCTGCTCCTTTAATTCAGGCACACTCCCGGGTAGGTTCTCCAAATCCTGCTCCCATACCGGGGCATGGCCTGACTGGGACGGCTCCTCCTGCTCCTCCGTCGACCCGATAGTCGTCTCCCAGGCAACTTGAGACAGAGAGCGACATTCAGATGATCTGAATGAACACTGCATGGAGGTCATGTGGATATAAGTGCATATATGTCACACCTAGGCAAGGTCTTCTTGTGAAATTAAAAATTAAATCAGTTCCTCTTGAAATGTTTATGGTGTGAGTCTTGATCAGTTTCTTAGCATTCCAGACATACTTCTCTAAGTTCAAGCCCAGACTGCAGCTGAACGACTCCGGCACGTTCAAAGAGGTTTTCTGTTCACACTGGCGTGAGCCTTCCCACAGCAACTCTTAGCAAAAAGATCTGCAACTCTGAATTCCTCTGTAACTTTCTGTGTCACTTCTGACTTTAAAGCACCTACAACATTTTAGAAGCTAGTTAATGTTGCCATTGATGGAAAGGAACCCATGTTAATAATAACCTGTGTTTACTTTGCAACAACACAACAGAATGTGTAATTCAAACAAGTACAGTAACTTAGACAAATTCATGCAGCCGTTTTTAGATCTGTCACACAATTCAAGCCTTTCTGGCAGGCGCATTGATCATTTACTCCGCCGCCGTTTCTTATTTTCACTCTGACCGTTGCTGCACCGTCAATTGCGAAACAGCAGCTGTGGAGGTGTGAAATGTTTATAGTGTATCCTGAGATCAGACAAATTAGGACTACAGTCAAGTTGCAGAAATATTTTAAAATAGCTGGAGGAAACTGCAGAGTTTATGATACGGCAAACTTTAAAAAAAACATTTACTGTAAGTTATCAAGATGCGGTTAGTTTAGATTAGTTTAGTTTAGTTTGCATAGTTTAAAATACAGATTAAAAGACACCAAGAAAAAAGAAATTAACAGTGCAAGAAGAGGTAAAAGCCCAGTGGGCCTATTTAAAGCCTCATCTGTTGATTATAAATATTTGAAATACAATCAATACAATATAAAAACACCTAAGAGTATTAATGTGAATTTAAATAAAAGACCCAATAAGGAAAGAAAGTGACATTTCTTTAAGTTAGTACAGAGTTAAATAATAATTAGGCTCTTTTAGAGAAAGACTGTGTTGGGTAAAACTAATCATTGTTTTATCATTTTAGTTGAGTGTTTTATTTGAGACTGCCTTTCATAAAATGCAAAAAGTCATTCCAAAGTTTATCTTCTCTGTACTGGAGAGAAAACTGACCTTTACTGGTTTGATAAATAGGAAGGTGATGTGTTTGTCTGGTCTACTGATGAAAATGTAAGAAGGCCTTTAAAACTTCTGTTAGCGCTCTGAAATAACAAATCTGCATCAGCTACAGAAACATCTAGAGCTAAATCTGACACCAAGCATGCATAAATTGCTAAAGGTGTGCTTATTTGAGGGTGCTTAGCTTTAAATGTGTCTTTCGCATCCCCACACAAAGTGTGGAAACCTCCTCTTTAAAAAAAATTATGAATTCCCATTTCACCTTGTCAGGAAGTTGTGTTATGTGATGCACTTACTTTGCTTCCCAGCAGGTGCCACTGAGTGATGCCTCCCTACTTTCTTTCCCAGGAAGGTCAGGGAGTAGGATCTTCTAGACGTCCCAGATGTGTTCATGTACATTATGTGTGTCGGTCCTCACCGCTGTTCTTATGTTCTACCGATTCTCTATAGCATTTGGAGCTGGATCCAAAAATCTGCAGGGAAAAGTAAGTTAAAATCCCCATGGAGCTGAGATAGATGAAAACAAACAAACAAAAAAAAGTGACCTAATATGCAATCAAATTGGTCCAAATATTTCTGTCCACATGATGAAATCTTGTTCAATCCTTTAAATATTAGCAGATGTCTCAAAGCTGACACAGCCAATTCACGCAGAGAGTGTAATCTGCCTCTCAGCCTCTTCCAGCTTCTGTAAGCTGCAAGCTGAAAATCCCAAATACTTCTTCTTTATTTAACATTTTTAAAGAAATTGTCTACAGTTCTCAGCAGGAGCAGGAACAGATCCATTTCTACTTGCATGGTACCTGAAACACCATCCCCCAAAAGCAGCTATTTTCCAGAACACGCCACATTAAAACACGAATCAGTGTTTTTTCTTTTTCTTCCAATCCAAAGCAGTAGTGAGGTGGAAAATTAGATTAAAATGAGCTTAGATCAGTACCTGGTTGTGAGTCCTGAGCTCCCTGTCGGTGTGGCTCAGGTCAGTTTGGGTGCTGCTACGCTACAGCAGGACAAAGCCAAGCTAATCCCGATGCCTCAGGGGAACCAAACTCTCGACAGGGTTTAAATATTAAACTGCAGAGATGGAGTTTCACCAGCTCCTGGCTTCACAGCAGCAGAGCATGTTGGTAAAAAAAAAAAAAAAAAAAAGATCCCCCCAAAGAGCCCCCGGTTTTCCCCTGGGGTAGATCCAGTTT
>NW_015113016.1:413352-417698 GCF_001443285.1 Poecilia latipinna
ATTAAACTTGAGAGATGGGGGTTCCCCCGCTCCTGGGTTCCCAACAGGAGGGCATGTTGGTAAAAAAAAAAAAAAAAAAAAAAGATGCCCCCAAAGAGTCCTCAGGTTTCTCCTGTGGTAGATCCAGATTGTAACTGGACTCTTTGTTGTCACTCGGAGATGTTTAGTGTTTACTCCCTCGCTTACTTGAGCAGGAGTTGTTTTATTTCAATTTGTTTTGGTGGAAATGGCACACATTTCTCCTTCATCAGGGTCAAATCTGACTAATTATCTTTCTTGCAATAAAAAGGAGTTGAATGGAGTGGGGTTTTTTTTTTTCACAGTCCATGTTCCTCCTGGAGATGCGGTTCAAAAATGATAGCCAGCTCCTCTGTTCCTGCAGCATCTGCTGCTGGAGCCTAACATTGCGTTCTTCTTCCCTGTTGTTTTTGGCTGACCTGGTCAGGGATGATTTCCTTTCGTTTGCTGACTAGGACTCATTTGTAGCATTTGGACCACAGCTGGAGCATCTGTTTAACACACCTTGCTTAGCAGCAAATCCAACCTTGATGCCACTTTAATGAAAATGCAGCTTTTCCTTCTCTTCACTTTTCTTTCCCCCAGCATTCAACCCTGCACTCTCTGTATTTCTCTCTGAAGCTCTGAAGCTTTTTCAAATAATGGACCAAAGTGTCATTTCAAAACTCACAAGTACAAATGACAAAAGCAGAAAGTTTTTTAACTTGCGAAATGTGTGATGATGATGAGTTTCATCACTAAAGGTTTGCTAAGTTTGATTATTTTTCGTGACGACAAATTCTAGCTGTGTTGAAATGATGTCGTCATGCAAATGTGTCATTGTCTTGGCTTTTGTTCACCTCTCTGTCAAAGAGCCCCCCTGTTGAGGCACGTATGAGGCCTGAGCTGCACTGACACGATCGTCTACCACACCTTGAAGTAAGTCATTACCTCACCACACCAAAACCACGGTCCTTTCAGGAAACTCCGAGGCCTATGTTTATCTCTTTGTGTGGGTCTTGTAAATAGTTTTAATAATAGACTCACCAAAGGAAGCTAACTGGGTTCAATGTCGCTTGTGATAGCAATGGTTGCTTTTTATTAGACTTAAATGTTTCGGACATTCAAATTATTAGACTTAAATGTTTCGGACATTCAAACAAAGATAGCCTATAAGTAAATTAAGAAACTGTAACATTTCTCAAATTCTGATTTCATTTATCGAGGAAAAAAGTTGTCCAAAGCAAAATGAGTCAATGTGAAAAAAATAGTTGAACATCCATGTTAAAGCATAAATCAAACAGAGATTAACAAAGTTGTCTAGAAATCTTCCAGTGCCGTTGCCACACCCAGAGATGATAAAAAAATGACATCATGCCTTGATTGAAAGAGATGAAAAAGTCACTGACCTCAGTAAGTCTAGAAAAACTTACTATTGCTCACCACTGTTCCATGTTTTTAGGAGTTGCAAAGTCTTATACCTGTGTCATTCTTTCCAGACTGATTTCAGAATATTTCACAGCTGATCTTGCTTTAGATGGAAGCATGATTTTTTTTTTTTTTTTTTTTTTTACTTAGAGTTCTTTTAACATACTTCACACATTGGTTCTATTTAAGCAATTTCTTTATTCTGCTGGTTTTCAAACTTTTTTACTTTGTCATTTAAGCAATACATTGAAAAACAAATTGTATTTACTTCAGTTGTTTTCGTGTAGTGTGACATTAAACATATTTGGGTAATCTGAAACATCTACACCGATGCATTTTGCATAAGCAAGTTACATAATTGAAGATGTAATATGGCTAAGTTATGCATATATGGCTTTGTTCAAACATAATTAAAGAGAAATCATTTGACTACTTAAACACTGAATCAGCCAAAATAATAATAATAATAATAATAATAATAATAATAATAATAATAATAATGCATTGATAAATAAGTAAATGTGTTAAATCTGTAAAATTAACTGAATGTTGCAGGCGGCCCATATTAGGGGAATATAATAAGATCTCATCAAGTAGGTAAAGCATTTCTCATAAAGTCAATAATCCCCATAACGCAAACTACCCACGGAAGTCCCAGATGTTGCGTATCCCTGTGATTTTCCAGAGGATAAAATTTTTATGAAGGATCAGGACTTGGCGCTTTCCCCGCACATATGTCTCGGTAAGCCGCGTGGCTGTTAAACATCTGCACGAGAAAATGCGCGCAGATTTCTGCGCACTAAAGGCCGCGGTGCGTAATGGACGGAGCTCCGCTGCGCTCGGCTGTGCAGGGCAGACGCGGCTCAGTCCAATCTCAGAGGTGGAGCCTGGGTTGTATGGGCTGGACTCTTCACTAGGTGGAGTTTAGCTCAGACATAAATACACTTCTTCTGCCCTTACAACGCCCCTGCAACCACACAGTAAGACTGACTTCTCCCCTCTGAGGCCTCTCGGTAAGTAAAAAAAAAAAAAAAAAACTGCATTCTGTTCTCCTGTTCTTAGTTTCTGACTTTAGCTTAGAGTTTGTGTGTAAACTGAAATCTGTAAGTATGCTGTGTCTAACGGGATTGATGAGGGTGTGGCTGATGAGATTGCGGAGATGTTGCAGGTTTTGCGTTTAATACAAATGCAGAGTTGTTACGGTAATATTACGCCGCTATAGTTCCCATTCAGGCGCCACCTGAAGTTATAAGAAACGGATGATGGAGTCTATAAAAGTCTGTCTCCATATCAAGCTGGTGGGTGCGGCTGCGCAGTCTGCATATTGTTATAATTACAGCGCTAAACCTCTTGTAAATCCAGTTCAGAAGGGCTGAGTCTTTCCTCTGCATTCAGGTTTGATGGATTTGAATAAAACTAAAAAAATAATACGTCTTAAATAAAACAAAGCCTGCAATATCCTCTTAAAAACGGACATCTTCTTCTCTAACTTTGTCCTCTCCTCTTACAGACAGAACCAACTCTCCCAACATGTCTTTCATCCAAGCCTTCTTGCAGCAGACAGTTTATCTGGGCTTGCCCGATGAGTCAGTGAGTAACTCTTTAGCACTGTTTTAGTTGCTAAGGCCAACCTTTTTGTTTTTTTCCCCTTTTTTTCTCCTTCCTCTGCGGTATGCCCTGATGGAAAAACTGATCAGGCAGAAGGCGGTGTAGAGGAAAAGAAAAAAAAAAAGTCTCCAACATAGCAAAGGAACTACATGAATGGGCGTAAAGAGGGAAGGAAAAGGTTGTAGGGCTAAAACAAAGACAAAATTAGAGCTGAAAACAGAAAAATGAAAGGAAATCTGGACTTTTAAGGTTGTGTGAAATGAGACTGATGGCTGAAGCTCTGGGAGTTTGTGACTCAGGGAAGCAGGAATTTCTGCCCCTCCCTTTATAAACTTTGCAAACACAAAATGCTACTTCTCCTTTCTCCGATTGCTTAAAGTTGAATTAGGGAGAACGTTGCACAACTTTTTAATCTCCTACAGTATTGCTCAGTGCACCACATGGCACTCACAGCCGTGGAAGCGCAAAAAGCAAGAATAAAGACTGTTGCAAGTGTCATTTTCTGTGTGATCTTCATAAATACGTGTAATACCCAATTGTGTTTGTTTTGGCATTTGAGCAGATAAGGCTTTAAAATAAGAAAAGAAAGAAAAACTCTTGCAGCATACCTCATGCACTCCTCTTTGCAGCAATCAATCAAATAAGACAACCCCACCAATCACCTGTGTTCCCTTTTAGCTCCTCAAGAACGAGGGAACGGTGACTGCTGCTCCAAACTTCAACCCCAGTGCAGACGCTGGAGTCCTGGAAAAAGCCATCAAGACTAAAGGTGAATTTTAGATGCACAAATAGATGCTGCTTAGGCACATGTGAACATGTTTCTCTGGTCTTAAAGACCTGAGGGCTGTAGGAACCACTGCTGGTTTGAAAGATTTGGCTTTCTGCTGACCTTTAGCTGTCAGATTTATTTTTTATTATTTCAGATCTTGCTGTTATTCCTAGTTTGACTTTACATTTATTTGCGTTTTATTGTACTTTTTTACAATTACAATTTACAATACAGTTTGATTTGGTTTTGATTAATAGATTTTTAAATTTAAAATTGTTCTTTTATTTTAATGTATCTAACGCACTCTGCATTTTGGATGCTAAGTCCTCTAAAAATAAAGAGTGATGGACCGAATGCTGTTCCTTAAAACTAAAAAAAAACATCAACATCTTCTGTGCATGATGTGTCATTGCAACTCCACGAATCAAATCATTATCTTAACCAATCGCACACTGCAGGCGTGGATGAGCACACCATCATCGATGTTCTGGTCAAAAGGAGCAACGACCAGAGGCAGCACATCAAAGAGGCGTACCAACAGGCC
>NW_015113016.1:420847-423229 GCF_001443285.1 Poecilia latipinna
ACACTGCAGGCGTGGATGAGCACACCATCATCGATGTTCTGGTCAAAAGGAGCAACGACCAGAGGCAGCACATCAAAGAGGCGTACCAACAGGCCTACGGGAAGGTCAGAACCGCTCCTCTAATGTATCGGTGGCAGAACAAAACATCATGCGTCGGGTTATTTTTTGTGCTTATACAAAGTGTGACTTCACTTTGTTTGTAGCCTCTGGAAACAGAACTGAAAAAGGCCCTGAAAGGAGATCTGGAGGAAGTGGTGCTGGCTCTGCTGAAGACACCGGCGCAGTACGACGCCCAGCAGCTGAAGCTGGCAATGAAGGTCGGTCAAACGCACAGAGTTCAGTAGACCCATTGAAACAGCACACTAATAAATAAATCAGATAAACGTAACAAAAAATGTAACTGTTCCACTATAACTAAACAAGTACAACGTACAAATAAGTCGCATAGGACTTGGTTATGTCACTAAATAAAAATGTAGATGGATAATGGAGCTTTAACTTTGCATTAAAACTAGGGATCTGACTGCTAAAGTGAAACTTGCCCAGCAGATCAGAGTTCAGTAATATGCTGCCACATAAATAGTATAAAGTTATTAAACATTTTCTTAAATTTCGAACCTCTGATGTGAGTATGACGTCACACTGAGTTTGGCACGACACAGCTGTAAGCTAACTGTAGCGATGCTAACTTTTAATAGCACTACATGCTAAAATCAATGTGTTTCCCTCATTTTTGCTTACAAATGAGAGCTAATGTGAGCTTTTAATGACGATAAATAATTTACACGTGCCACTTTTACAATGTTTTATGTCTTTGGCATTCGTATTATAAATTGAACTCTTGACTGCTTGGAGACCCATGACTATCCAGATCAAAATTTAAAGTTCAGGACTTGGAAAAGCAGAAAATTTCTTAATGTATTTATAAGTACTTATCACGGCTTTTTGTTCTTTAATTCAGTGACATACATAGTGATGAAAAACACATGTTTGTGATTGTGTTACTTTTGTGAGAACACATATAAAGGGGAAAAACAAAAGTTTCAACACTTTTTAGCATCATAATGATGTCATTTCCAAAACAAATGAATACCTGAAACTTTGTGATATAAAATTCAGTTAATGTGATACAATAACATTTCTGACCAAATATTGCTTTTCTGAGTGGGATTACACTTCCTCCTTCTGCAGCCCAAAGCTTCGGCCGTGCCATCCTCTGTTATTTTTGTTAAATAAAGACACCCGCCTACTTCCACACATTCATCCATTGTTTTCTTATTGGAAGGTGGAAGCTGCGTTGTTGGATTTGGGTTTGTTATGATACCAGGTATTTTTCACAATGCTAATATTTCTGCTCACACATTCCTGTGTGAGCAGGGTCTTGGGACAGATGAGGATACTCTGATCGAGATCTTGGCCTCCAGAACCAACAGGCAGGTCTTGGACATTAAGAAGGCCTACAAGGAAGGTATGCACCTAAAAAACTTAGGAGGAGACTCTAAACTAGTAGGCAGTAAATATTTGGAGGATAGTTTTTCACGAAAAGGCCGAAATGTTTTTACAAGGTGAATTTTAATTATTATTTTTTTATTTCTTAGACTACAAGAAGGATCTGGAGGAGGACATCAGGTCGGACACCAGCGGAGACTTCAGGGCTGCCCTCCTTGCTCTCTGCAAGGTGTGTCCTTCATTTTAGCCAGAAAACCTGGGAAGGTTCCCAGGTTTTACAAAATGTATACTTGATTTCAGATAAACCTTAATTTTTCTTTTGAGAAATCATACCCAGCAACGACCATTTTTTGAGACGATGGAGGAGTTAAGGTTTATTCTTGCAGAATAGTTTTACTTTAAGGATAATCATCCCTACAGTTGCTTTTTTTTTACTGAGTAGCACCCAAACATAACAAGTTTGACTTTTAGGTGTTTTTCTCCTATGCTTCATGATAATAGTCAAATATTTTCAGGAAAAATCTGAGTGAAGAAGAAAAAGGTGCTGGACATAGTGCTTGTAGACATTTGACATCTGCCACATATAATTAAGACATAAAAATGTCTCTTGTGCAACGCAGACTTTGAAACATTTACAAAAAGACTCTGTAACACTTAGCATCTCCTAAATCCAAACAGAATTTCTCTTCCCAGTGCTTGCTGCTTTTATTTGACAATGATCAAACAAATAAAACAACATCTAGAAACTAAAGAGCTTGGGAAAATATCAACTTTTAGATTATAGTTTTATTTATTTTTTCATAAATATTGACAAAAAATAAGGTTGAAATGAATTGCAAGTCCTGTCAGAAGTACTCAAACGATGCAAACTGATCACTCACAAAGAGATCTGAAGATGTAATTCTTTTGAGATGCTTATAATTTGAGTGACAT
>NW_015113016.1:426600-470394 GCF_001443285.1 Poecilia latipinna
CAAATGGTTCTTAATGTATATGGATATGTTATCAGCAAATAAAGTAACATTTTTTAACTTTCATACTGCATTCTTACATTTATCTGAATATTCTGCTTGTCTGAGCTTTGTATTTTTTGTATACATTGTTTTTTTTCTCTTTTTTAGGTTGATAACGCAGATAAATAAGTGTCTAATGGTTTAATGTGCTGTTACACGTCGTAGGCTGGCAGGACTGAAGGAGTCAATGAGCAGCTGATTGACAGCGATGCCAGGACTCTGTACGAAGCCGGTGAGGGGAGGAAGGGCAAAGACTGCTCCGCCTTCATCGAAATCCTGACCACCAGGAGCGCCCCACACCTCCGCAAAGGTCAGTGTGGTAACCTGCTGAGTAAGATGTTTCCGTCCCTTTAAGAGATAACACTATTCTGTTTCTTTCTTTATTTTTGTTTTAGTGTTTGATAGGTATTCAAAATACAGCAAAGTGGACATGGCCAAAGCTATCGACTTGGAGCTGAAGGGAGATATAGAAAGCTGCCTCACAGCAATAGGTGAAGGCAGATACTTGCGCTCATGATTTTCATTTACTTAAGAAATGATTATAACCCTATACTAGAATTAATTTTGATTCATTCTTCTGAACTGCAACAGTGAAATGTGCTGGAAGCAGGCCGGCGTTCTTTGCGGAAAAGCTCTACTTGGCCATGAAGGTGGAGTCTGTGTAGCAGCAAGGTTCTGGCTACTCTGTGCCGACTAGCAAAACATTTCCTAATTCGTTGCTTTGCTCTTTCTCCATCAGGGTAAAGGCACCCGCAAACACATCCTGACTCGCATCATGGTGAGTCGCTCTGAGATCGATATGAAGCGGATCAAGGATGAGTACAAGAAAAACTACGGCAAAACGCTCTACCAGGACATTCTGGTGAGCAGACGTCTACTGATGATATCAAAACATAACGTTTTCTTCTATTACGTCGGACTTTACATATTAAGATGGATATAATAGGCCATTCAAAACTTTTAGAGTTTAACTGTTTCTCTTTTACCATCAGGATGACACAAAAGGGGACTATGAGAAGATCCTGCTTGCTCTCTGTGGCGAAAACTAAAAGCCTGTCTCTGGGACCAAAGTGGAAAAAGCCAAAGATCTCCAATGATATTCAGCAGCTGTGGAAAATCCCTTATTATCTTTTGACATGTATGGTGCCCTATGCACTCGTGGAAGACTGAGAAGACGTGTCTTCGACTGTCATGACATTTAGCAATAAGCAAAAGATTCTGTTGAAGTTGTCACTGCTTAAACCCTCCCTCAACCCCAAAATATTTTGTATCGTGGCAGCAAAGGTAGCACATTGTGCTCCTGGACCAATGCTTTAGACTGATTTAGCTTTGCATTTATTTCCAGAGGCTCAAAAAGCTTATGTCTGATGTATGCAGGCCAATCATCTAGTTGTAGTAAAATTTTTGAAGGAGCTTTAACATCTGCAAATAAAAGCTTTTTTATTGAATAATCTGATGGGGTCTTTTATTTATATGTGTACGTACATATGGTAAATCAATGTGCTCTGTTGTTAAAAAATAAACAGTGGCAGTACGAGGAAATGTATGAATTGCTTGAACCAGATAGTTTTGGGAAACATAAGTTGTTTTCTGCTAGTAATAAAGAATAAATAATGATACAGTGCATGAAGAACTAAACAATGAAAGCAAACTTATTTTAATAATTTGGAGGCCAGAGCAAAGATTTGTTTGATCTTTTACAATCTACCGACAAACTGTAGCTTGAGGTGCAGAATGCAAATGAATAAAGGTTTAACTGTATGAAATGTGTTTCACATTAAAAGTAGAGCAGGGTCTTCATTATTGGCTTAATCATTAAAGATCACAAAAAAAACATTTTATGTGTTCTGCACACCTTAGAAAAGCAATGTTTAGTTCAAAGAAAAGGCAAGAAGCAACAGAAGACTCAGAAACCTGAACTTCATGCTGTATTAGTTACACACTATATAAGGCAGTAGCAGTTTTATTTCATAGCAAAACATTTTTTAGGTCAAGGATTAGGCCTACATGCATATTTTTAACCTTTGTTAAACTATGCATGTCTCATTGAGATTAAAAAAATTACGTGGTATAACACCTAGATGTTGAAACAGTTGTAGTTTTTCATGCTGGTCTAAATCCACGAGATGGCAGTATTGTAATGTGAATAATGCCGGCTGCGGGGAACCTTCAGAGAAGAAGAAACAAAGCCTGTCCGGCTGGTTATCCGCAGACGGGGGATGGCCGTTCTGGAAGCTAATACCTGGCAACCTCAGGACCCAGCCCAGCGCTGTAAACAAGCGGAGGACACTCAGCGGTTAGCTCAAGCTGCAAGACCCAGCGTTTCTCTCTGTATGTGTGAAAATACCTCCTGTAGCAGCCGTAGAGCTACTCTTCATTACTTTTTTTGTTACAACAGCGCCTTAACTAATGCTGACACGTCATATAAACGTGTTTTAAAGTGTTAACCCGGTGCACATCTAGCCCGCTAACCGAGTCTTAGCAGTTTGTCAAAGGTCTGTTTAGAAATGTCACTGTGCGTGTGTTGTGATGATGCACATTGAATGATTAAAACGCGTGTTTAATTGTCATACTGAATGAGCAAAAGGGTGTTTGACTTTAAGGAAGCCGGCGGGGTAACGTTACTAGATGTAAGTGAGCTGTGCAGAGCAGCAGTAAAACAGCAGTGAGCAGCCAACCTTATAAGGCTGCTGGAAGGACTTAGCCACATAATACATCATACAGACCGAGTTCACCTTGACTAACCTTGATCTTTCCATCTTTGTTTCTCGTGTTTCAGGTCAAAACAGTTGCAGTTCACTCGAAACACACCCTTTAATGTGAATACTGACCCATGGACCAGTTCAGAGTCTCCTTCACCCCAGAATCACTTTTGGAAGTAGATCATGAATGACAAACTCGTCTTCCTGGGCCTGCTGTACTTTGTCCAGGGTATTCCCTATGGTCTCCAGTCTTCTCTGCTTCCTGTGTACCTGCGTGGAGCCGGCCACTCTCTCACACGCATTGGTTTCACCAAGATCCTCTACTTTCCCTGGGTGCTGAAGGTACTCTGGGCGCCTTTGGTGGACCGAGTGGGAACCAAGCGTCGCTGGCTGGTGGGGACGGTGTCTGGGCTGGCGTTGACATGCCTCTCCAGTGCTGCCCTGGCTCCAGAAGCACACATCTGGGGTGTGGCTGGGACTCTGCTGGCCATGAACACCTTCGCCTCTGTTCAAGATATTGCTGTAGACGGGGCTGCCGTTGGGCTGTTGAAAGGACGCGGGGAGCTCGGACTGGGCAACACGGCCCAGGTTGTGGGATACAAGGCTGGATCGGTGTTTGCCGGTGGTGGGCTCCTGGCTGTGATTGATGTGGCTGGATGGAGCTGGATGTTTATGCTCCTGACATTTGTGTACGCAGGCGTGGCTCTGTTTGTGTGGGGGGCCCCTGTGCTCGACGATGAGAGCATAAAGCAGGCAGATGGTGGCAGGAGGGGCGGGCAGGGAGCAGAGGCTATGAGGCCATGGAGGGTGTGGAGGAAGCTGATGGCAGTGCCCGGCACACCTTGGACAATCCTGTATGTGCTCACATACAAACTTGGTAAGTCTAATCACTATGCAAATGCGTTTCCTGTTTAAACAAGTACAACTTTACATAGCAATGGATGTGTGCATGCAGTGTGTTCTGCTGCTTAAACTTATTGCAATGAAATCACCCGAGTGTCATTATCTCACTATGTTCTTCAAGCACCTTTAACTTGGCTGCATCAGACGCCGCTCAAAAAGCGAGTTCAGTGGCCAGACCGGTGCTGGTGGTAATTTATGGTGAATTCTCTACAACCAGCCCCTTCCAAGTTGGGATTTGACCGACGAGCTTGACGACAAGTCTGGCTACTACCAGCATATCCAGACTCTCCATTTTCGTATTTAGAACAATCTTTCAACGTGTTGACAAAAAAGATTGTATTATCTAAGAAAGATGTTTATTAGATAAAAAAATACTCATATGGGTTAATTGACTTTGTTTTTTCTATCCAGTGCCATTTTGAATTTTTTGGTCAGGGTTGGTAAACAGTCTTCCTCTTCCCCAGTTAGAAATTTGACTTGAGGAGACCTCTCTGCTAATTTTTCTAACCTGAGCTTGGAAAGCTTCTAAGTAAATACTGAACAAATAATAAAGCTATACTTATTCAATCAGTCTCACAATGCCAATTGAAAGTAACTTTTCATCTCTTTGTTTTTATCATAACAATATAAACTCCCAAGTTTAAAGGGCCATTTCCCTTTTCTATTACAATATTTCTGACTACAGTGACGCCTGTAAAACTTCACTGTTTTATTCTACATACTGTGAGGACCCACAAGGTATTCACTTTGATTATATCAACTTTAACATGTGAAGAAAAGTCCTGATAAGAAAAGCACAAACTGAGTAACCATTGCATAGACATAGAACATGTTACCTGATTCGAACTATTCAGAAGGTTTCCTTAAACTAAATAATTAGATTATTTATTATAATAAATATCAGAATTTCTGAAAAAAATTGTTCCAACATCACATTTGGATTTTTTTGTATAGAAAATATGCTTGCATTCATCGGTTCTTCAGTATTTCCATCAGTCCAGTGAACTCTCCATTATTCCACCCATCCATACATCTATGGTTCCACAAATCCATCCGTGGTTTTTGCGTTTGTGTCATGTAAAATCTGAGGAACATCTATATTTGTGTTTTAGAATTGGACCAAAAACTAAAACTAAAAACCTGGAAATATGAGTCTCGAAAACATACAGCATTTTGAAATGAATTACGAGTGAGAATCCTGTGTTGAGAAGTGCATCAAAAACTTAGAAAGGAGATTGATTTAGCCGCTGTTTAAGCTCGTATAATTATGTATATTTGATCACAAAGCCCACCAACAAGATGAAAGACAGAAACAAATTTGATGGAGAAATCAGATATTTAACTAAATCTATGTTTCCTCATTTTCTGTTTGAAGGTGAGACTAACAAATTTGCATTTTTGGTAATTTTATCTTGATTGGTGTTGCTGCCTAAGACCACTAAATCACCACTAGATGTCACTGTTGGTGTTTTGGTAACAACTAAACACAGTCACCAGTGTATTGCTGAAGCCTGTGGAAGTAATTGTTGCAAGCCAGTTTGTTCTGTCTCCTGTGAGAACACTAAGAAATACAGACTGTGGTCAGACGAAGCAGCTTCTGGTACTTGGAATGAGCACAGAAAGTTACTCCACAAAGCTCCATCAGCTTCTTTTAGTTTGCTAACATGTCGTCAACAATACAAAGTTAAAATCTAAGGTGGTCCCGTACAAGTTAAGCTTGAGTGTTTGGTAGCGAGAGTTAATATGACCAGAGTTTGGTTTTTGGTAGCAGAAGGGGATTATGTGAGGATTAGAGCGTCTTTGTGTCTGTGGCGTTAAGAAACTGAAATGGAGGAAACCAGGCATCTTTTCTGATGTGTATTTACATGTATGTGTGCAAGTGGGTGGTGGGAATCTAATTGTCTCCTCAGATTTGCACAGTTCTTTCCTGTGTATGGGGTATGGATCCATACAGCTTTGTTTTTTTTAAACAGTGCACATCAGGGTGTGTGTTTTTTCATTTTTTTTTCTTTTTTCTTTTTTTTTTTAGTGTTGAGGTTGGCTCAGTAATCGGATAATCCCCTGCAGACAACACTGCTAGACAAAATATGAAGACTGGCTGGACCCCCTAATCTGTCTAGGAGCAGCCCCCCCCCCCATGCAACACTCTCTCTGATCCATGAGTGCACACATGAAGGCACACAACACAGTATTGGTTGTTGCTCAAGAATACAACAGTTATCAAGTTTAGCATTGTCAGTGCACTTATTGGTTTCCTTCTTTGCAGTCATCACATTACAGAGTTTCCCCTTTTTGCTATTTAAATGCCTCCTATCTGTGCATCCCAGTGTAATCTATATGCATCTTATGTTTTAGATTAATCTTAAATGTGCGGCCTATGTGAGACAGTATTGTTTTTGTTCAAGGGGGTATGTGGATATGTTTGTGTGAGACCGGTAATCTGTCTGTCTGAACAGCCTCCTCCCCAACCCCAAACACCTCTCATAATAACACGCATATACAAGCACAAAAACCCCTTCTCCCTCATCTACCACTAATGAACTCTGAGTTTGCTCTGCTTCCAACTCTGTGGCCAATCATTTGCTGCCTCGTGTCTAAACGGTGACCCTTGTGCCATCTGAGGCCATCAGCTTGGTGGGTGAACTGTCTGGGTAGACCGACAGACAAGGGGGAGCGAGGGGGAGAGAGGCCGCCCAGGAAAAATGGGAAACGAGCCAGGGTAGAGGCGAACAATGAAGGCCTGGAGTTGCAAATACTTTTCCAAAATCTCATCAAATCTCATGGAGAGGTATGAGATTCTCAAGGTACGATAAGATTCAGTAAAAATAAAGCAGCTTCAAGGAATATCTGTATTTACGTGGGGTGTAATGTAATGGGATCTCGTTGTACAAGATCTCAAGATATTAAAGCATCACAATATCGTTGAAATGCCTGCCACCAGCCAGTTGCTGTCAGCTTGTTTTCGCCTGATGAAGTTGGGATAGAAGATGCCCCAGTTACTCTTAATTCACTTGATGATCAGCATTTTTGGACTTCCAGTAGGAATTATAAATGGCAATGGCGAGAGAGCACTGGAAGTTGTTGAGATGCTGAAGGAGGCACAGAGTATCGCTATGACAGCCGATGGCTGTGCATCTAGGGGTACAGCTGAATTAATGCAGATTTGTAATAAAATTGATAAGAAGGGGAACATGAGCAGAAAAATGAAGGGAAATATAAAACAGCAATTTACCGAGATATGGTGCTGTATTAACCTTTTTAGATGGGGGTCTTATCAAAATATCTCAAACACGACGTCCTTCTGAGCGTTTCCTTGGTGTTATTTGAAAAAGTCTTTCTCCGACTTTGCCATGAGATCAAGAAAAGGTCTTAAAGTGTGTTGGTCTAGCAGCACCACAAACTTTGTTTCAAATATATTTTAATAATTGCATTAATTATAACTGAGATGCTCATAAAGTAAATTTTAGTTTTAACACATCATTGTCACGTTTCACATTGGAAAGATAACATCTGGAGCATTTGAAGCTGCACAAGAACCAGAATGTGAAAAATACCCACTCCAGTTCTAACCAGAACTGAACATCTGACAAAGTTGGAGAACCATTCAAGTTAAAGTTGAGGTATTTCAACAGAGAAAAAAACAAACAGGGTCTTGGAGCGAAGACTGGGGAAGAGGATGAATTAATAAACACCCACCACATGGCTCCTCCAGCAAGGCAGACAGCAGAACTGCAATAGAAGTAAACAGACTTTGCCTTGTTCATTTACATGATCACTATAAATGTCTTCAGGTTTAGGTTGGTGTGTTCACCTACCATGTCCACTCTGTCATGATAATACTGAGGCAAATGTTGGATTGACTCAAAAATGCTTGGTGCTCCATCGAACTGTGAAACACACTTTGATCACTTTTGCACATCTTTTTTGTCATCCTTATGCTGTACTGTGCCACATCAAAAATAGTGATGAATCCTAAAGGCGACAAAACTTTAAAAAATCATTTGTGTCATTCCCTAACCAGGAAATGCCAACCCAGTTCATCTGGACCCTCTTCCCGACATGTTTTATGTTTTCCTTCGACAGCAAACCTAATTTAAACGGATGGGTCATTAAAAGGTTTAGCTGGACTTCATAATGTGTCTCTTGCTTCAGAATACATGAATAAATGCTAAATAATGTAAAGCGCTTGCACTGATTAATTGGTAATAATAATAATAATAAAGATGTGGCTTGTTTTATTAGCAGAATGGTAAAACGAAATCATATTAGAGCGGTTGGACCAATAAAACCTAACTTCATATTACACGGGTCATTCAGTCCAAAAACTCATAAGAAGAAAATCCCACCCAGTGGCCCAGAGGGCTTGGTATCTGCAGAGGGGTTATGTTATGTAATCGTTACCTGATGTTCTGGTCTGCATGTTCTTGAGTCCTGAGTGCCATAAAGAGCTCCTTGTGTCCAAGTGTGTGACAAAAGACTCGTATGCATTAGAGACTGTGAAATTCCATAAAGGCAGGTTTTATGCCGTCCCTAGTGAACCTGAGGAGCTGAACAGTGCGTGCGGGTGCGTGTGGATCCCTGTGGACCTTCTGTATGTGTACGTGCATGCTGCATTGTCCTCATGCATGTCGAATCTATGAAGCTGTCTTCATTTACCCTGTTGTTTGCGGCGAGTGCTAATTTTGTTCTGCAAGGTGACTGTGTGTCCTCGGTGATCTCCTCTGGTCTGACAGCTCTTTTGTTTAAGCTGCCACAGGAAGGTCAGGTCCTCGCCGACCTCGCACCATCATCTTAAACTTTTCATTTCCCAGCTCCACTCCATAGGAACTCCTTTGCATGTATACACACAGCTACACACAGCCTCAACTTTACACCAATGTGCCTGATACCCATTGAATGTATTACCCTAAAATCACTTGTGTATGAATTAGCTTGCCAGATATTGTGTTGGCAAAGAGATATTAGTGTATTTCTAAGACATACAATAGCTGGTCAAACTGTCTTTTTAGGCTATATGTGGAGCTACATGCACCTGATCAGAGTTTAATTACGTTTTATGTCTAGGACTTGTAGTTTGACAATCAAGAAGGCCATTAGAACGGTGATTTTGAGATAAATATAATTTTACAACGTTCTGTTGTAAAAAAAAAATCAAACTTTTTTACTAGATTTGGTTATGATGTCTTGATGTTCTAAGTGTTTTGGATCAGACTAGTTAAAAGGGAGGTGTTGGACTCTTTGGGTGTGACCTGGAAGAGGTCCCATCTGGGGATTTTGTGTTGTTCCTGGAGGACTTCAATGCCGATGGAGAAACAAAGGTGTTAGCAATAGGGAAGTGCTTGGGTTTCGTAATTGTATCGTCAGACCTGCGGCACAACATCTTGGCTCTCGGGTGAAGAGACAGACGGGCTGATCACCACCTGGTAGTCAGTTAGAACCATTGGCAGAGGAGTCTGCAGGACAGACTTGGAGAACCTGATCAGGTGGTTTGAGACGAGGACATCTGATGGTGATTTTCAACTTACACCTACAGGATAATTTTTCTCATGTCCCGAGGGAAGTTGGGGACATGGTATCATATTGGGCTACGTTCAGGACCTCTGTTGCAGATGCGGTTTTGAAGAACTGTGGCCTGAAGATTATCGGTGGTTGTCATAGTGGCAAGCACAGGACCTTCTACAGGTTACAAGTGGTGATGTTAGCCAGCAGGCTGAAAAAGGGCTTTAGGGGTTGGTTGTTCTTGGGGATTAATGCAGCAGCTGACATGTACTGGGTGGCCAGGAGGACTGAGTTGTCTTTGGTTGCAGAAGCAAAAACTTCTATAAGGGAAAAATTTGAAGAAGTAGAGAGAGATATTCGGTTGGCCTTATTGAAAACCCATTGGCAATTTAGAAAGGGGAAATATGGACCAGTCCACCTATCCAGGTGTTCGATAGGGTCGGATGGGGTATCTGGGTGGCTTTTAATTGCTATCTGATCCTTGCATGCCCAAAGCAAGAGCTGTCTGTATTCAAGCTTGTTCAGACGGAGACAGCCTGGGCTGCCCCTCGTCACCAATCCCGTATGTGGTGTTCATGGACAGGATCTTAAGGTGCAGTTGCAGAGATTAGATCCATGGCCTTTAATGTCCACTTGAGCTGAGCTCAAAGTGGCTGGGATGAGAGATCCTCTAACTTTGAGGCCATGGTTCTCCACTAGAAAACGATGAATTGTCCTTCTGTAACACAAACTGCAGGAGGTCCTTGTTGCCATCAGCATCTACGACAACTCTTTGACGAACATTGGATGAGTTGCAACATTTAATTTTCATGTGGGATTTTTGAATTTGAATTTAAACTTAGAAATCAGTGCAGGTTTTACCTGTAGCTATCAAAATGTTTATGTTTAAGGAGCTTACCCTCGTTTGCTTCAAGGATCATCTTTGTGCCAAAATTGCTCACTCCATCCTTTTTTTGTGCCGCCAGTAGACGGGCACAAATCGATTGTAAATGACTATTTCTGACTCTGAAGTACAACAGTAGTCAGTAAAATAGATGCAAAGTTATCATTATCTTTACATATTTTCTTCTTTGCTATTAAAAAGTGCTTTTTGGCATTTAAAAACAATATACATTTTAATTATAATTTATTTTCCTTTCATGTTTTATTTATTTATTTTTTTGCTGAAGAACTTATTTTTGGTTTGTTATTAAAGCCAAGGACTGAAAAGTGTTTTACTTTGGGATGTCCCACTCAGGACTTTTTTGTCTCTGATGCTCAGACACATTTTAGATCAGGCATTTACGGGGAGAAGCAATCCTAATCTGACATTACATAAAAAAAACATTTAAAAAAAATCCATGACATGTATAGGTTTGAAAACCCCCTAAATTATAAGGTAAAGATGATCTGGTTGAGGCTTCAGTAAATGTAAAACTTGCAGAAGATGTTTACAGGCACAGCAATTTGCTGAAATATCATTGTTCCTGGTGAGGAACATTTAGTTTGTTAGAAACACAGATTTGTTACAGCAAAGCACACGGCCTAAGTACAGTTTTGCAAGCCGTGGACATGGTAGCAGATCATGGGTTTTCAGAAATTGTTTGGCAGCTGACAATAAATCACAACAACAGTACTTGGGAGTTTAGTCTCATTTAAAGAACCCTGCATTGTTGCTGCAAAAATTTATAAAATGTTATTAAATGTATGTGTGCTTACAAGCCTTTTAAATAACCAGGATCAACAAAACACCCCCTTCCTAATGCTTGTCGCTCTTTTAACGGTAAATAGTTTTGTCTGACTGTGCTGTCTGTAAACACAGCTTTCTTTGAGCCTGCCATCCCTCTTCTGTTTCCTCTTCACTAACCTCCTAACAATGTCTCTGTTCAGCTTCCCCTCCTCCTCCTGCTTCTCTGTCTGCAGCCATCTTCATCGCTGAGTGCTATCTTCTCTCCTGCGTCATGTTCTGTTTGTGTCTTACTGTTCATGACTGTATGACGCTCGTTTGCTGTATCAGTTTTCTCCTATTACTTCTCTTTTCCTAATTGACCTGTTGCTGTTTCTGTCTCATTAATCTCTTTCAGTTTTTTGGTGTGAACCTTGACTTGGTCTTTTTCACCGATTCCCTTTTTATTCCGATTTCTGACATCTTTTGCTCTTCCTTCTTCTTCACAGTTTTTCTATTTTACTTGCTTAACATAATAGAGTTCCTGCTAAAATAGACAATTCTTGCTTGGAGAATAGTTAATGGGATAATCTACTTGTTCATATTTGTCTGTGTTTCCAACCAATACTCCATGTGTAAAGAAACAATTGGTTGAACATACAGAACTTTGAACTAAACAACGGACATTGAAGAATCACATCATGTTTACCTTATTAACAGAATCAAAATATAGAAGATGCAGTTGGTAACTTCTAAAAAAATATATTTTTTACATATTTACTCTCCTTACATAAGAGCAAGGAGCTGTAAATGTACAGATGAGTATGCATGGCCACCAGTGGCGGCAGATAAACTGTTGTCCTGCAGGTTGTTTCTCCACCAGTCGTACAGCTGCAGCACACCAGCAATCTTGAACTTGTACATGCTGAGTGGTGGAGGATGTGAGCAGCGTGTACACAAGTTGACTGACGGTGCTAAGACCTTCCTCTTGGCTCTCATTGGTTGTTCAGAAACAAGCAGAACAACGGGCTTCTGCAGATTGCAGTAGGACCACAGCGAGGAGTTCGATTTTTGCACAGATTATCTGCATCATATTATACTGTCAGCACACTCTGACGTTTTTAACAGATATGTAAAATAGTTTTGTAAAAGACTCATACTTCAGATTTAAATTGACTTTCGCATCTCAGATTAGTCATTACTATTACTAAAACAGCAGATTTCATGTCTTCATGAAGTGTGAGAGATGGAAAGCTCAGAAGGATAAAAGAGAGCAGATGTCCAGCCTTTCTTCTAGCTCTTAGTCTTGCTCTTTCTCGCTTTCTTGCAGCGTAGGTAAGACTTAGACATGTCCCAACATGTAGCAGAAAATACAGTTTACCTTCAAATATCTATGTTCTTACTTTATGTCTTTTCTAAGCATTGATACTAAAAATGGCTCATTTTGAGTCTCAGCAACACTGAAGAATGTCGAACAAGAAATGACGGCGCCTAATATGGTGTGTTCACTGTTTGGAAAGAGATCAGATTTTTGAGTTTTGCAGCATGTTAGTTTTGAGTGATCCTTTAAAAAACACCACACACACAATAGATATTCAAATTTTGGGACAAAACCTTACATTTGAGCTGAAAGCAGTGAATGTTTGCTTTGTAACATTTACTGAGATAACGAGTTATCAACATGGATGTCAATTAAAAATGTTATAGCATATTTAAGATGCATAAGAATGAAGTCATTTTGTTAATTTTAATCTTCCTTTTCCTTTAAATTCTCTTCTTGTCGGCGTATTCGGGAAAGGTGTTTGTTGGTGCTCATGTAAATCACGTATTATTTATTTTCAGACATTAAAATGCAAGAGGGCTAGTATTACATTAATGTTTTTATCCCCTTATTTATTTTGCTTATTCTACTCACTCTGTTGTCGTGATGAGAAAGATCATTGTGAACCTGCAGTGCCTTCTCTTTTCTCTCCGACTTCATCTCAAAGACGAAAAACAAAACACACTCGTCTGTCGGAAGGCGACTGTCCTCTCTGATTGGTTAAATTAACATTTATGACAGACTTCATGGCACAGTCAGTCCCGTCTGTATGTTGAGCATGTGTAATCTGCCAGCGGTAACACATGAGTGACAGAAGTGAGAGACGAGCGTTTGCTACAGAGAGAATCCACGTTTCCTCCCCAGGTTTCACGAAGGTTGTCACACCATTGTTACAGCGGTGACACTCTAATTCTGCTGCTGCACTCCCAATCACTGGGAGTCTGTTTCATCTGTCTTTTTTTTTCCCCGTCTCTTTCTCTATTTTTGTTTGTCTCCTGGCTGACTGAGTGAGTGAGTCGTCGGTTGTGTTGCGTCGTCTTTGACAGCAGTCTGGGAGCCAAGCTGTCACTCACGCAGCTCCTTGGTCCCACTGTCTTTCTGAAGTCAGTCTCCATTAATATAATAACACTGTGTAGTCGGCACCACTGAATATTTTACTGTAATGTTCCGCAGAACATTACCCCCACACTCAACGCCACACAGAAGAAAGTCGTACTGTCTGACAGAAACTTTTTATTTTGACTGAAAGGTCTTTGTGAGGTCTGTTTCATCTGTGGAAGTTTCTGTGTTTTTTTGTTGTGTTTTCTCTTTTGAGCTTTAGGAAAAGTGCTAGGCCCCTTTTTGATAAAGTGACTGAGGGTATTCTTTTTCTTGTCGGGCATCTATTATTGACACTTTCCAGGAATAGGCCTAGGTACGCGGCACATCGACGCGCTTCGTTTAAACCTGCAGCCGTCATCTCCGGAAAAAAGTGTGTTCTTCGGGTTTGCAGGCTAAACAGTTTGCTCCAGCCTCCTCGTTGAAAATCCACTTTATCTTTTATTGTCGATGAAAAATCGGCTTGTTCCATGAGAAACAAAACCAAAATATAGAAGTACATCTAAAAAAAAGGAATATTATGAAAGAAAGTTCATGTTAATTGTATTAAAGTTTTTTTGTCACTCATTTCAAAAAAGTGAAACCTATTCCTTACACACAGAGTGAATATTTCTTGCCATCACTTTTTGTGATTTTAATTATGACTTAAAGAAAAATAAAAACACTCTCAAGAAATCAAAATGTTACATAGGATCAATAAAAAAGGGATATTTTAAACAGAAAGGTAAAGCTTCTGAAAAATGTTTTCATTTGTATGCATTCAGTTCTTGGTTACATTACTGCAACAATGCGGCGTGGCATGGAGGCGATCCGTCTGCAGCACTGCTGTGGTGAGGTCCAGGTTTCTCAGCAGCCTTCAGGTCATCTGCACCATTGGATCTGGTGTGTTTTATTATTCCATACATGTGGAGTTTAAGAATTTGGATATTTTGACCATTTATCATTTAAATACTTAAAAAGATTTTGCTTGACAATCCTCTCAAGGCTGCAGTTGTCTCTGTTGCTGTTGTTCCTTTTCTTACCACACTTTTTCCATCTACTCAACTTTCTATGAATATGCTTGATACAATGCTCAGTGAGCAACCAGCTTCTTTAGCAATGACGTTTTGTGGCTCTCCCTCCTTATGGAGGATGTCATTGTCAAATCAGCAGTCTTTTCCATGACTGTGCAGCTGAGGGACCATTTAAAAACATTTGAATGTATTACATCTATGTCACTTTCGGAAAGGAGGGACAGATAAAGTTGGAAGTTTTATTTTTTCTGATATTAACTTGAAAAGACAGATTTTCTCACCAATAAGCTTCAAGCTTGAACTGCTGTCTAGCTGTCTTGTTCTGATTTTCCTCTTTTCAGTCTCTCGTCTCACTTCTGGTGCCTCTTTCCCATGTGTCCCTTTCTTTCTTTCTCCAGGTGAGCAGGGTGCCGTGACCATGTTTCCTCTTTTCCTCCTGGATCACCACATGACAGCCAGAGAGCTCAGCTTCTGGAACGGCGTCATCGCCATGGGCTTCTCCATCTGCGGCTCATCCCTCGGAGGCCTGCTGCTCGCCCAGTTCAGGTAGTCTTCATCGGCAGTGAGAAACCGCTGATGATTGTCAAATTATGCACTGTTGATTTAAGACGCTTGGACTGCATTATAGATGACCTTCAGTATCAGCTAATCTGCAGGGCGTAGGGACAAAAACATAAAAGTTCTGGTGGAGATAAAAATACCCAAAACAACTGCAACCATGCTAAAAATATCCAATATGATAAAAAGTGTGTTTGCTGCACTCTCATCATGTAAGATATTATAATCATAAGATATTGTAATCATCTTTACCTTCTTCCTCACCTTATTCATCATGCAGATTTCCCCTTTAACATTTCTTCATCACTCTTGCTTCACTTTATTGGCTTGTGTGTACGTACATGCTTGTGTGTGTGTGTGTGTGTGTGTGTTTGTACCTTTCTGTCTCTCTCTATCTTCTCTCTCTCTCTTTCTCTCGGGGTGTGTACGGTAATTTAAGTAAACATTGCCTTGTTTGAGAGCTCAGGGACCCCCTGTGTGGCGTGTGGTGTGAGAACAGCATGAACAGCAAATCCTTTACACACACTCAGGTACACGCAGAATACACATAAAAACACACACACACACACACACCCCTCAGTTTGCAGAGACAATATAGATGTAGCTGAATGTAGGTATTAGATTTCCCGACAAATGCTAACTTCTTATTATGCTGTGAAGGCTGTGAGGAGTGGAAACCTCTCAGTTGGTTGTCTAACTGATGACACACTCGACATATAAATTGATTTCAAATTAAAATGATAATTTATTTATTCTTTCTGTTAATCTAGATTTTTGATCAGTTTATCTAGCTTTATTTTTGTGTTGTCTTCCGATTCCAGTGTTAAATGTTCATTAAAAGTAAAAGTTTATTGATATTTGAGAATGTGCTCTTGCATTATTATGCCACTACCAATATATTGCTTGAAAATGGCCCACAAACAAAACTATTAGTGTTTATCGCAATAACTTCTGGGACAATTTATCGTCCAGTAAAACTTGTTATCATGACGCCCCTAATGCGGAGCACTGCGAATCACAATATACATTTAAAACAGAGATATGCAATGATGTTACAGAGGTAGGAGTCTTTACATTGTTTTAATTCCAGCAACAGATGTTGTGTCTTTTAAAGTGAAGCTTTTGTGCTCCTTTTCCAGCTTCACGTCAAGTTGCATCATGTGATCACTTTGCAGTAAATGTTCTGTGTTTCTCTGGTTAATGTCGACTTGTGGTGTCTTTTTTTTTTCCCACCTGCCCGTATCTGTGTCAGTATTGTATGTGTGTGCTAGCTTGCCCAGACCTTTGTTCTCTGCTCTCTCTCTCTCTGATGTCAGCCTGTTTGGTTCTTTCCCTTCGTGAAGGAACGCTAATAAACAAAGAGGAAACCTCCAAAGGCCAAACTTTTCTAAGGGCTAAAGTGCTTTGAAAAGATGTCATTGTGATACTTTGCCTTTTGATGCTTCGCGCTGTCTCCATCTCGCTTGTACAGGGAATAAACTCTTCACACACCACTAAAGGCAGAAAACACTTGGAGCTATGCCATCTTATTGTGTCATTTTTCCAAGGATACAGAGATATTTTGTGGATTTTTTTTTTTCATCTAAGCTTGAATCCACCAAGATGTCTATTTTTAATAAGAAATTATCTCAAAATGGCCTCATTCAATGCCTGTAATTCTTTTTTTATGTATGAGGTAAAGGTATATGCTGAGCTCTCATACAGCATGCAGCAAATGACTTCATGCGTTTGTAAAAAATTGGTGAAATATTGATAGGTTGATGTTATTGCTCCTTATAAACAAGGCCAGAAAATTCTTGGTGTGTTGCATTTCCACCTATACGGTCTCCAGACATGTTGCTATACTTTATGACGCATTGTTTATAGAAATCAAACATCTAATTAATTTCCATTCAGTTTATTTGTGTTGAACAATTTACATTAAATTACTTTTCAAGGCTGGACACAGAACTGAATAAATAGCAGGTTGAATTCGTATGTAATTATATGGAGTCAAGTTTAGTACAAATGCAGATCAGCGCAATCAAATTTATTCTGATACAATCCAACCACATAGTCAGATTCCCATCCAATGCCTGCTTGGATATAAATTATGACACCTGACAGCGTCAAATAATCTACAGTCAGAATTTCTGTCATCATTTAGTGGCGACTGCATCGAGCCGTTGATGCTGCAGCAATCTCTCACCCAGAGCAAGCTTGAGGTGACAGTGGAGGGGAGCAACTTTATTTTAACTTGAATAAATATCCGACCAAAATAGACTCGCAATAAATAGGCTAAAAAGAAGAAAACAGATCAAAACACAAAAGCACTAGACTGGGAGTACTTTCTATGGGACATAACGACAGAGTTAAAGGCAGACATTTCTTTGTAAATGAATTTATTCACCTGCTAGGTCATGGCTAACGCACAGCTACACGTTTCTCCTCTGTTACTCCTGTTGTTACTGTCCAAAGGACCGGTGGACCAGAGGTTATGCTGTTGTTCAGATGCAACGTTGAAGCATTATCTGTGCTGTCACATTCGTTTCGTAAAGAATTTTGTGAATAAAAACTACTGTTCAGAACCACAAATGCACATTCAGAGATTTTGTATTTGTAAACATGGACAGAGTTTTAGATGGTAGTCTTGGGTTTCTCTGAGAACTGATATATGAACAAATCTGCTCCAGGAAAGATCTGCACTTGCAGTAATCGCTTAATGTCAAATGACAACTTTTGTAAATGTTTTTACAGTCTTTTCCGAGTAGATGAACAGCAACGATTTCTTTTTAAGAGATTTCTGCAGATGATTTTCTGTTTTAGCTTTGTTATCACAGATCTGAATGCTCATTTTTTTAGCATTAAACTGTCTCTTTGCTGCTGCAGAAATCTTTCAGTCCTACTGACTTTAAAGGTTGAATAAAATAACCTGGTGGTGTAGCTTATTATTAAAGGTAAAACTTGTCTTCCACACACAACATATACACATTTTGTTTTACTTTTACTTTATTTTTATTTTTCAATATTTAAAACCACTAGTAAAGATTAAAATATGTGCCGATAAGTCTTTAAAAGTACATCTATACCATTTAGTTTTCCGTGCCAGATGAACACTTTTCCTTCCTCACCTCTTCTTCTCACCCCCACATTAGCACACAGAGGGGAGGTTGTCCAGCAGGCTGTGTCCCACGTCTAAAAGCCCAGTTGGAACGTTTATCCGCTCCACCATCAGAAACGGCTGAGTGGTCAGTCAGGGACGCTCTTTAGAACCACCAGCAGCAACCTGAGAGCAAACCTATTCTTATCTGGGCCCGGCCTGTGTAAGGTGGCAGCCAGGCGGCTTTTTCTTTCTCACACACACACACACACACACACACACACACACACACACACACACACACACACACACACACTCTCTCTCTAACGCACAGGCACACACTTTAGCATCTCTTGAGAAAGCGTCATATGAAAGACTATCATTGAGAGAGGAGGTAAAGAAGGAGCGAAAAGAGGAATGTCTTTAGCATGTGAATGGTGCAGGCTTGGTTTTCCAGCCAGGATGTAGGCGGAGGCGGGGTTGAGAGTGGGGAGAGGGAGTGCAGTGGAGAAAATAGTGTATTTGTGTTAATTATGATGATTTTACACGTAGAAAAACACAAAAATATGAATGAAAAGAAAATCTAATACCTTCTTGTTTGTTTTCAAAAAGTACTTTTAATCTGACAAACCAGCCTCGTCTGAACACACATTCTAATTTATCGAATATGACTGTATCAAATATGGTTTGCTGTCATTTTAAGTATCGCCGATCAATCTGAAAAAGAGCCACGTCTCAGTGGAGCCCCATGGAGAGGAGTGGAGTGGTAAGTTTGGTGTAGACGCTTCACTTACCGTCTTGAATTAAATATTCTGCTTTGCGCGACAGGCCCTTCTTCCTCACAATCTTTTTTACACATAAATAATTACATGCAGAAAAAACATAAACAAACACACACAGTCCTTTTGAGTGGCAGGTATCCTCTGAGTGATTGGCACTGTTAATCCCTGTTGTCACATCAACAGTGTGAGTGCCCATATGTGTGTGTCTGTGTGTTTGTATGTATGTTAACAGTGATTAATTATCTCTCTCACGCTGAGGATCTCCTTAGGTTATTGATTACGTCACGAATCAAACCCACAGGGGGATGATTTCTTTGCACTAACAGGGAATCAATTAGTGTCTGGGGACTTGTTTACTTATGCGCTTGCTGACATGTAAGTGTGTGTGTGTGTGTGTCTCCATGAATGTGCGTTAGTGTAATTGCATGAGACACGATGAGGTCTTTAAATGTAACGCTGCGAACCCCGAGGCGTTGTCGTGCACACCACGTTTGCTCGCTGATGCACTTTTAGCTCTTAAAGCGTCTTCCTGAAATTTGTGTTGCCTCTTGTTTCTCCTCAGCATCGGGGCGATGATGCGACGGGTGTTTGTGTTGCGTACCATCAGCATGGTCTTCCAGAGTTCTCTGCTCACTGTACTGGAACCATCGCCGCTCATGAAAGGTGAGAAACTGGATGTAAATCCAAATAGACAATATCTCAAAACCAGATGTAGCTTCAAAGTTGTCATGGCTCATCCAGAAGATCCCTGGGATGAAAAAACATGCAGAGAACGACTACTGACCTTCTCCTCTGGTGATTTTAGACAATCAAAGGAGAAAGAAAATGTACTGCTCCAGTAGCTTAAAAAAATTAGATCTAAGGTTTGTAAGTTAAACATCTTTCTGTTAATTTAAAATTATTTTGACTTCATTTCAAAAATGAATTGGGCAAGAGGTTAATTTGGATAGTCCCGTTAATATTCAGAATAGTTTAATGTGCTTCAAATTAAAACACAGATCAGAGGTAGGAACCTCCCAATGAAGCAACAATACAAATAAGTAAAATATATAAAAATATCACATGATTATGTGAAAAGCACAAAATATTGTATATATTATATCAAAAGTTCATATTAAGACTTGAGTTAATTTAACAATGGGAATGTTTACTTTTTCACTTTAGACCAGGTTGGTTTAGATACTTTTTCCCCCCATAAATGAACGAATCATTTGAAAACTGTGAATTGTATTTACTTAATTATCTTTGCCTAAATAACAAATGACTTTGATGATCTGATACATCTAACTAAAAAAAATACATTTGTAAGGATGCAAATAAAAACTACAAATGGCCACACTGTCATATTGTGTGACCTAAACAAATGAGTGCTGATATTCAAATATTTAAATGTTTGAAAGAACTGAAAAGTATGGTGGAAATGACCAGCTTTAGTACAAGCAGTTAAACTAGATATTTAGCATTTCCTTCAGGATGTGTGAATGTGTATCATATTGTGGACATTGACACAAATGACACATTTGGTTTCATTGAGCTGCCAGTCTGGCAGTGTTTAGCATTCACTTCTCTGCCAAAGACTTCGTCTTCCCTATCAAGGCTCTCGCACTGAAAGTCGAGGCCCCCCATCCCGCCTCCGTTCCAAAACCCGACAAAGATTTCAGAAATGTTAAAGGGGAAAGAAAGAGAAAGAAAACAGAAAAACATTCTGTTTCAGATTTTCAATATTACATGATAACACTCCGCTTCCCACTCTTCCAGTCTGATCAGGCAGAGTATCTGTGTGACTCCAGCAGCCTTGCATCGCTGACTGAAGAGTCTTATTCGGCAAAAACTCCGGCGTCTTGAGTGAATAATTCAGTGTTCGTGGGAGCAGAGACAGATAGACTCTGTGGTTCCTCTGTGTTTCCCCACCAACACTGCTCTGCCACTTCCCCTCAGAGGATAACACTACATGTGTTTTGGAGATGTGTCTGTGTGTGTGCGTGTGTGTGATTTGGGCGGGGGGGGGGTAGACTTTACTCCTCGGCTGCTTACCTTTTTCTTGCTGCTTTGACATAGAGTAAGTATGAGGCATAAAGATGAAGAAAACACAGTAATTCATCTTTTTCCCTGTCAGGAAAAGCACCTTTTTCTTGGATGCAGATGTTTTGTGGCTGATTACGATCCACTTTGCCTGCACGTGTTTGCTTCTGCAGGAATGGCGGTCCTGAGCATGAGCGTTCAGCACTTCCTGGGTGGTCTCATCACCACGCTCACCTTCACTACCATGATGCATTGCACTCAGAGGGCCGAGGAAAGCATACAGGTAACAAAGACTTCATTCACTCTCTTTTCCTCTCTCGTTGTTTTGTTTCTGGTAGTTATCGTGTTATTTGGCGGCGTTAGATCATATCCTGTGGCTTAACAAATCTTTTTATGTACTAGAAATAAAGGCTGTGTTCTTTTTTTTTTCTCATCTGACTTGGCTTTATGTGCTATTTTGTAATGTGAAGTAATTTCCTTTCGGGGTTGCCAGAAAAGGACTGTGCCACCCCTATTCCCAGCTCTACCTGCCTCTTCTCACCAGCGCTTTCCACCTGTGAAATCTCAAAATGAATCCCAAACCCAATTTCTGTTTATTGCTTCCTTCTTCTGTTGGATTCCTGCCTCCAGCTACCCGACTAAGTTTTCTTTTCTTCATTTTGGACTAAATGCTCTTTTTGTTTTTCTGACTCCCAGCCTCTTGCTCTCCTCTCCTGATTTCTCCTCTTTGCTGTATCTCCTTTTGTCCCTGCCGTAACTGGGCCATCACCGCCTGAAGGCGATCGCTGTTCACGCAGCCGTTCAGACGTCACTCAGTCAATCTCTGAAGGTGACAAATTATAACTCGCATTGCTGTGGCTCCTCGCGTGTGAAACGAGAACAAAAGAAGAGACACCTGTGGAGCAGGTGTCGTGAAACAAATTCGGATAAATGGCAGTAAGCAAAGACAAAAATGTGCTGATCAGAGCTGCAGTTAGGTTTGAGGGGCGTGGGGTGGAGGGGGATATCTTTCCTTTTCACTGATTCGGTTTGTGAATCTACGTGCCCAGAACAGGAACGCATTAGCCTGTCTGTGCTCGATGTGTGTAGCATGTGCGTGTTATTGAAAGTAGTGCTATCCAGTAACAGAAAGCTGATAGTGTGAGTGCTTGCTAAGGATACCCAGGAGAAAGAAACCAAATCTGTTAAACAAGTTGCTCAGAATAAAGACACTCCACTTAGCTTTGGTCGCACCAGGCTCTCAGAGATCTCTGCATCGGAGCGCTGCCACAGTCTGCCGGCAAAGTCGCTCCGAGCGCTGTGCTTCTCAGCCTGGCTGACAGAGCCGCAGATTCTCACAGCAACAAGAACATTGTTTCGTCAGATTCAAGTAAAATACCAGTTGCTCCAACATTAACATGTTGACTCCGTTTAGTTTAAATATGAGTCCTTCAGCTACCTTGTTTCATCATAATGTACAGAGATATGAAGAAACGCATACTTGATATTCTGGATGAGTCATTTATGCTGTCTGGGAGTAATTTTGGTAATCTGGTTCACCACTATTTTCTGTTTTGTGGATATTGACCAACTATGATTCTCTGTGACCTTTCCCAAGCCGACAGACGTCAGTGACTGTGATTCTAAAAATTTCACGTCTTTAGATAGCGGCACCAGGTGTTGCTTTTTAAGGTATTTTAGGCATTGTTTTCAGAGAAGCCGTAACGTATTTGTTGCAATCCAGCCACTTGTTTACACATCAGCAGAGATCGGAGTCTGTATGTGAGGAACCTTTGGGAACATCGCCCACGGAGGTTTGAAGTATTTCACAGGTGTGAAAGCGCTGCTGCAGGTCGAGGCGTTTTGCCAGTCTCATCTCCATGTTGACACAGTGCCGTCTAAACGTGAAACTTTTTGCCAGTCAGCGTCTGAAAATACCGGTGTTACGTCGATCCGCGTTTCCCCATCAGATACGGTTCCCCCTACGTCATCTTGCACGAATGCTTCTTGTATCTGATGGGGAAACGCGGATTGACGTAACACCGGCACCTTCCAGTCAGCTTTTTTGCGTAAACAAAGCCGTAGCCTGCTTCAGCTTGGAAAGCAGACTCTTTCTAAGTTATTTTCTCAATCTGCAGGTCAATAATCAGTCCTGGTGTGGCTCGAAACATCCAGTCAAGTTTAAATAGATTTTTTTTTCTTTAAGAAATACTCTTTGTAGTTACTCAGGTCATCTTTGGCTTATTTCCAAGCATTGTTCTATAGGCGATGTCACAATGCATGGTGTGTTGAGTGTTTGGAAAAAGATCAAATGTTATATCTCTACTTTCCAAGTTTTTGAGGTACAAAAAATTTAGCAAGTTAAAAATATTTTTGAGTTAGATTTATGACTTCTTCACATTAAATATTTGTTTAGATTATGTGATTGTTTATGTATTTATCAGTTCTAGCTTTTGAATACAGTCTAAACGAGGAACTCATATTATTCAAATATCTCCAGAATCTCTGGTAGCAGTCAGTCTTGCAACGAATCTGAAGAAGCCTCTGACTGAAGACTGTTGCTGTTTGACAGCAGCAGTCTGGTTAGAAAATATACAACCCAGAGTGAATTGTTCCTAGTAAACTGTAAGAAATCTGTTGAAGGAAGTCGCATCGATGTAGAGAAAAGCCACATGTAATTCATAATTACCATCTTAACAAGGAGACATGTATCAAATGTATCAGAGGAAGTCGCAGACTGTAAATGATTGGATGAAAGTGATTTATTTGTATAGTGCAATTTATACAAAAAAGTCTATGAAAATTATGTAATGGAATCACATTTGAACCAAAAAAGGTCAAATATATTAAGCGTGACATAAACAGAAAGGTTGAAATGTAAATTTGAAACAAATTAAATGCTAAGACATGAAAAAATCCACATAAAGCAATGTTTGACCTTTATGTTAAACTGCTGTAAACAGTGATGTTTTCAGTCAGTTCCTCAAGTTTTCAGGGAGTTCGTTCCATTGCTGAGGAGCAGACAAAGTAAAATTTGCCTCCAGTTGATTAGTGCGGGATTTGGGAAGATGGTGCCGGATGTTTGCTTGGAGCCATGCCAAAGAAACACAGATCTGACGGTCTGAAGAAAACAAATACATTTCCACTCTGATTGATGATGAGGGGTTGAATGTCCACACCAAAACGTAACATTTCTTGTTTCATATTGAAAGTAGTTAAGACGAACATTTTTAAGGATAACAATGCGCCTAACCTTTCACCTTTTCCTCACTTCTCCGTCTGCAGTAGTTATTAATTTTTTTACGACGAAGCACACTTTCCTGATTTTTAGTAGTTAATGTTAGATGCTCTCCTCTAACAGAATGTAAAAGTAGACGCATTAAGTAGGAAATGTAATCTGCTGCCCTTGTGTGTCGCTCACCTGTCGCTTCGCTTGTCGCTCTTCTTCTAGGCCACCCACTACAGTTTCCTGGCCACTCTGGAGGTTCTGGGGAAGCTGATGTTCAGCGCTTTGGCCGGAGGAGTGGTCGACTGGTGTGGTTTCCAAGTGGCCTTCCTCTTCTTCCTCACCCTGTCGGCTGGAACGGCCCTGCACGTGTGGACGGCCACCTTCACCGGCGCTCTCAGGGAGACTCAGCTCAAAGAGCAGCCCAAATGAGATCCGTCTTAAACGTTTACATTTAGGGCAAGTCCAGGTACATTAACAATGGACCGCTGGAGCTCAACTGCAAACGTTAAGGAAACAAACTTTGTAGAGACGTAAATTAAGATTAGCAAAGTTATTTCATACATCAACAGTCTTAAATAAATATCAGCCATTCTTTAATTGAGAAAAAACGCTTTCCTTTAATCACTCTGTGACTGACTGCTCTTTTGTCATATTTCACAGGCAGAGATGGCCTTTATTTTGCTTTGAACATTTCTCAAATAGTCTTAAAAAGGCGTAGTTAGGTGGTGAACCTTCGGAATACAGTGTAGATGTCAAATATGATGGAAGTACTCAAACGAGCTTGATTAAAGATGGTTTATTGTGCTTGGTAGAGACATGAAACATACTGAAAGTTTCATAGTAGCTTAAATTAAAGGGAAATATAATCAAAGTTTATTCTGTCATCTGAGCCAGTTTGATATTGTTATACGTCAGCAATAAGAGCTGCAGCCAAAAGCAATAGTGCTAGTTTATTTTCTTATACTGTGGTGTATATATATATAATCTCCTGTGTTGTATGGTTTACAGTTGTCAACTCATTAATCTCTGCTACCTCGTATCAACACTGTAAGGTACGACACAGATACACAGAACATAAAGTAGCTGCGTAAACCCAGAGTGCATACACAGACATCCCATAATATGTCAGCTACAACAAAACGTGATTGTAGTTTGTCTTCAGAAAGAGAATAAAAGTGTCATTTAGCTCTTAAGCAAAGGGCTTTTTTTACGGGTCATAAACCATATATTACATTGTCAACCCTTATGTTGTAAATTCCCACGACGGTGTCGGAGTACAACTCACACTTGTAGGAAACATCTGCCTTACACTCTGCATGGTGCCATCTTGTGTTATTTGTTTGACCAGACTCGATAAGAAAGTCGGCTGTCGGAAAGAAACTTGAATGGCCAGACTTACATGGAAGTTAAAATTCCAAAATCGCACTGTATTACTGTTTGTTTCTTTTAATTTCAGTTTTTAAACATGTTTAATGCACAATAACTAATAATAGCTTCTCTTGCTGCTGTAAAGCATAAATTGTTCCCTCAAGTCTTAGATTTAAACAGGTTTATCCCAGCAGGTTCTGTAGGAATACAGTGAAATCCTGTAGGTAGGCTTTGCTAAAGGAAACATTGGCCACTTGATTTCTTTTACATCATGTGAGAAAGACAATGACATTACATATATAATTATGTAGCCATCTGTGGAACACGAGAGGAAAAGAAAATCTGTGAAATTTGCACAAAAATAAAGCTGCTGGGGACATTTCTAAAGTGTTGTTTTTTGTGTGTGTGTGTGTTTTATTTTCTCTGGATCTTACCAAAATTCTCTTGTATCCTCTCTGAAGGTCTGTTTGTGGTTCTCCCACTTTTAAAAGTTCACTGTGGCTTCTAGCGGCCCGACTTACCACCACTGGATCTCTGCGGCGGTCGTGGCTGACGGCTACGGGAGTGAATGGGCCTCGTGTCACAGCACCCGCAACGTAAACAGCTCTAATGACACAACAAATGCTGTGAAGGAGGATTAGGCCGGCTTACACGGCCCGTCAATACACCTTCACTTTACATGTTCCCACCCGGCCTCATTATCTTGGCTTTCCTTTTTTCTTTTTTTTTTTGTTACAGTGGGACTGAGAGGGAGGGTTTGAGGAGAAGCTTTTATTCAGCAGTGTGCCTCTTTGATTAGATTTCCATTTGAAAACTTGCTTAAAACCACAAACCCACCTTAGGATGCAGTGCTCTAATTACTCAGGAGTTCCTTCACGTATTTATACGTTATATGATAATGTTCACATTTTTTATTTTTTGGCTCATAACAGTTTTATTGATTCCCATGTCTGAAGTGAAGATGTAGGTTAAAAAATACAAATATAAAGGAGAGCGCAGGAAAGCAGAGGATGCAGTTTAAGACTAACGGGGAGATAAACCGATGTAACACATGGGTCACACAATGTGAAACCAGGGATAGTAATGTTCAGTTTCAGTTCATCTTCACTTTATTTTGGTAAATTATCAACATTACACGCAGAAAACAAAAACAAAATGCTACTTTACAAACCCATAATACACTAAAACAAGGAATAGGCTGAAGCCAAGTTTTATCCTTGCACAACCTGCTCTCATATCAGTTCATATGGCGAATATTTATTCAAGCATTTGCTTCATTAGCACTCTGTGGCGATCCCAGTCTCCCTCTAATATGACCACTTGTGATAAAACCTGTAATTCTGCAAACTTAAAGCAAGTGTACCATAGCAGCAGTGAATGGAAGCAGCTTAAAGTCTCACTTTTCAGCTGCTAAGTGTATTATTCATGGCAGCTTAATTGCACTACAATAACGGACATTAGCAAATGCTTTTTACTGACACGGGACATCAAAAGCACACTAAAACAACATATTGCATATTTGATTACTTTATGTTGACTCTGCTGTAGCTTTCACTTTGTTGCATCTTTGTAATGTGAAAATGTTTCATTTATTTTCATACCATTAATTGATGTCTTAGGGAAGTCATCCTCATTTCTTTCAGTGCTGCCAACAATTCTTCCTCCATGGAAGACAATAATGAAACCGAATACCTCTGCCAGGAAAGAATGAAACAATTAGGAAACTTTATATGAATTTACCACCAGGAAGCTTCAGTGTTGCCTCCGATACAAAAGATGTAAATTTTAGAAGGACGGAGCAGGTTACCAAACCGACCCTCATTCTGTTTAAACCTCCTAACTCAAAGCGAACTGCTTCTGCTGAGTCTGTCTTACTCGTTGAAGCTATGCGTAATGGGATAACTGCTGCTACATAACTTGTCAGTCCTACTTTGAAGCCTGTGTGGACATTGAAAGGTAGGTAAGTGGTCTGGATCCCACTGCGCTTGATGAGAGTGAGGCCACCCGCTGCGGTTGCCAGATTGGGAGAAACCCCCCTGTGGAGATGTTGCGTGTCTTGGGGGCCAAACGCTCCGCCACCTCTGAAGTGATTTGGTATGTGTCCTGTTGCACAAGTCAGCCTTTACCTTTGTCGTCTTTGTCGGGGAAAAACTGCCCGGAAGTTTGGGGAAGGGGGCTCGATTTGTCTGGTTGTTTACACGCCAACAAGCTGTTGCGCTGTTACGCCGCTAAAGATTAGACAACAATTTTGGCATCTCTTTGAGAAGGCAGTGCACACAAATTCCTGAGCTGTAATCGCCAGACTCAGATTTCCCACAAGTGACTGGATATGGTTTTCCAGTAGCTGTTTTTACTTCTTCAGGGCGGGCAACAAGTCTAGTCACATCACCAACTTTATACCCATATCACAGTGGAGGCACAGCATAAGATAGCCCTGCGCATTCACCCCGTGCCAAGTCTGATCGGCTACACACAGCATCACTAGAAAACGCCACAAAGACGTCCGGACAATGGGAAGCAGAAATAATGAGGCAGATTTTATGAGCATCCGAGAACGGGAAGAGAGTTCATTGACAGGTACAGTGCAGAGTTACCTCTAAAGGAAAGAGGATGGGAGGGAGGAAGAGAATGCAACATGTTTTAATCTCGGCAAACAAAGGTGTTGTATCGCTTTTTCTCCCCCCCTGCATCTTTTGTGTCCGAGCGCCTCGGGAGAAGAGAGGTGTTGGCTTTTTGCGCTGCTTTTGTCTGGTGGCTAACAGAATGGTCTCCTGGGAAACCCGAGTGGGCAGGTGGAGGAGCAATCGGCAGCATCAGGTATCGCGGTGTTTCCTTCGCTGGTGTTTACTTTTTGTTTGTTTGCAGAACAAGAGTCATGGACACCGCTCTCTCTTTACTGTGCTGTGGCCATTTCTTCCTGTTCTTTCCATCGCTTTGTTCTCCTTCATTGCACGCTTACAGGAACGTTCGCAGGTTTTCTTCGTGTCAGAGATTCTGAGATTCTCCTGGTTGGTGAAAACTCGAAGGAAGCCAAGAAAACCCCGACAGGTTTTTCTAAAGTAAAGTCTGGAAAAGTATAGAATTGACTTCAAGATTTTTCTTATCTGAAAACCTATGAATATATATAATGTTAGTGTCTCCAGACTTCAAAACTTATAAGTTGTCCTTTGTTTCCCTCCTTCAGATCCTTTCCTTCTTTCTTTGCTTTCTTTCCTGCCTTTGCTAATTCCTCACTTTTTCATATCTCTGCATATTTCCCTTTGTTTTTTTTTTCTTGGTTCTGTACTTCCATCTTTGTGTCCTACCTCCCCTTCATGTCTCCTTCCTGGTGTGCTTCACATCTCGCATGTGTCCTCCCTCCCTTACCTTCTTTCCTTTCTTCTGGCCTTCTCTCCTTGTGCTGCATTTGCCTTTTTTCCCCACCTGTCTTGATTAAACGTAAAGGACGGAGATGTCTGGAAAGTTTGAATCTCAAAAAGTTGTGAATTTCTGGATGGAAAACAGTGTAAGAGTAAAATCGTAACGGTTTTTGCTTTTTCTGCACCCAGATTCTCATTCTGTCATTTTAAATGAGGGAAATGAACAATAATGACATGATAAGAGCATCCACACAAAGTCGACAGAAAATATGTGAGAGAAATAATCCAATGCTGTAAAGAACAGCATTGGGTTATTATTATTATTATTATTATTATTATTATTATTATTATTGCAGCATAAAGGTACAATGATATAGCTGATTAAATGTAACATTGTACACAGATAGAGACTGAAGCAACTTTGACAATAGTGACAATGGAGGCTATTAACAACAGATGGTAAGTATTTACCTTTAAAACTATCTTTCTGGCTCCTTTTAAGAATAAAATCATGAAGTTTTCCTTTAGTTATGTAAAAGTTTGTGTTGAGATCAAACATCTCTTGGCGCTGTAGGTTTTGTATTTCTTTTGGGGCAAAGATGCTCTTGGGGAGTTTTTGGCAGCATTACCAAATTACATCCCGAACACCACTTAGCAGCATGGTGCCTAATTATCTTAAAATATTTTAAAAAATAATATGCAATTTTTAAAAATTATTATTATTATTATTATTACAATTAATAGGAAAAAAAATACCCAGCCATAATCCCTCGCCCTGAATTTAGAAACATCCTTTTCTGATGACGGCGTCGGTTGAATTTTCTATTAGTTCTCTGAAAAATCCCGTAAGTTTTCCTCAAACGATGCATCTCAGGGCAACAAGCCAAAACCCCACTGAATAAGTTGATGTAAGACTCTATTGCATGTTCTGCATTCATTTCATTAATACTACACAGCTAATTTTCATACAGGATTTCTCCTCCCTGCCAACATAATCATAGATGTCTATTTATAGGCCCCGGGTTTTAATTGGCATGAATATTCCAATGAGAGACGGAGAGGCGCGCGTTGTAGATGGCAGCGTAAACATTGTGGGATTTACAGACAAAAAGAGCCGTAGGATGTGCAACGCTCATGTACATATTCAGTGTTGGTAAAATAAACATGTCCACGCGCACGCACACACACACACACACACACGCACACTGGCACACTGTCTGTGGGTTCATTATAAAAGTTTCATTTTTAAGACTGGAGCTTCAGCTCTGACTGCCATGTTTTTGCAGGGTTTGAAATGCTAAGAGTTGCAAAGAGTTAAAATAAATGAGACTTTTATTGCATAGTCCCACACTGAAATAATTTAGAGAAATCCATCCTTAAATTGAAGTACGTTTAATCAGTTGGAGGAATGAGCATGAAGGACGGAGCGTCCTGTGTGGTCCAGCAGTATGCTGTTACTGGGGAAGTGTGTGAAAGACCCAAAATCCTGCAATTAGTGTTGCTGTTTGTTTTTTTTTTTTTTCTATCATCTCTTACCATCCTTCTTACAGTGTGGGGTAAAATAAATTTGCAAAATTTCTTTTAGCCAGTGGCCAAAAAAAAATGGATCTCCAGTGAAAACAGAAACTCATTGAATCCTAGTTTGAAGTTTATAGAAACTTTGATCGACTTGGAAAAGAGTGTAAATACTGGGCAAATATATGCAATATAAATAAAAAGAGTCTCAAATCATTGTAAAATAGCTTAAAAGTGGAAATAAAAGGCATTTCTCACATTTAAGGATGCACATTTTTTTCTTTTTTTTTTTGGCAGAATGAAAAAGGTAATAAATAAAATATTGTTTTTATTGTGTTGTGCAATGCCAGCAGTTACTGGGAGGAAAATGTACAAAAGGATGCAAAAAGTATGAGTCATGTTGCTTGGCAAACTCTCTTTGACTTATGTTCCAGTTCTTTCCATCAAATACATATTGGTATCTAAAACATTTTGAACTGCGTATGTGAGCTTTCTGTAAGTTTCAATTTGCACTGGATGAAAAAAAAAAATCTAAAGTAACAACAGAGGAAAAGCTAAAAGGTGTTACTGTTATAAAGTCAGAAAGTGAGCAGGTTTTTAGAGAGCAGCATCCTAACGTTTTTTTTATTTATTTATTTTTTAGAAACTCACTTAACTCGCTTCCATCATCCTCATTTCTCCATCGCTGATAATGTGTTGGTTCTGAAACTCCTTTTATTTAATTATTTTGCTCCCTGTTCTCTAAATCTGAGATGACTGAGATGAAAGGCTGACCCAGTCATACTTCCACTAACAAGTGGTCCCACTGCGAAAAGCATTTCTTTTGATTTTCGATTTCTGGTCCGACTTTAACATTATGGAAATTTCCGCTAAAGTGATAAATCGTCCCGACCACATGTGCGAGCGTTTGAAGTCATCCTGGAGCCGCTGTGTGGTGAAACCGGCACTGCTGTTTATTCGCTCGGTGACGGGCTGGGATGTGACAGGCTGCCACCTCATATGGTGTCGAGCCTGACTCACACAGCTCTGGTCTCCCTCTGTCTGCAGGCTGGGACCCCTTCAGCTGAGCCCTGTGGCATTCCCCACTGCCTGTCCCTTGGTCACTGCTGCAACATAAACACACACACACACACTGTTCCCAGGCCTCATTTTAACCATTAGGGCCAAGACAGGAGAAGCCCCGTTCTTATCCACCAACCCCAACTCCTCTTTTTCTTCTTCTCTGACCTTTTTTTTTTTTCCTGTTTTCTGTCTCTCGTACCTTGCAGATTTGTTCTCACCCCTTCGACCTCTCCCTACTTTGTCAGGTTACAACCACAGTAATCAGTGCATTTTATTTGGATGTTATGTGATAGACCAAAACAAAGTGGTGCATAAACGGCCTGCAGGCAGAACACTGCATGTGGAAAAGAACCAGCTCTGAACACACAGTGCACACAATGAAAGCACAGGCAGCATCATGCTGTGGGCTGCTTTTCTTTGGCCAAGAAAGAGAAGCTAACAGGAAGATGATTGTGCTAATTACAGGGGAGGCTCCAGATCAGTGGCCACAGTTAAAATCTGATGTCCACCAAAACTCTTCATCCATTCTGACTGAGCTTTAGCTTACTTTTAGTTTCTACATGTGCAAAGACCTGCAGCTATAATTGCAGTGAAATGTGGCCCTACAAAGCATCGACGTAGGGGCACTAAATGCAAATGCGTCACACTATTTTCAGACTTTTTTGTAAATAAGAAAACATTTATCAGTACATCAGAATTGCATGTCACCGTATCCATCTATGTTTCTATCTCTAACAGGAGGGAAGAGGTGTTTAAGCTTCCTATTGAGGAGCTGGTGTTGCTGGCAGACTCGATCGGATCAGATTCCAGCCTTTTATTATGTTCGCTATTTCTTGGGAAAATTGTTCTTGCACAAAGTTTGGCAGATAACAAACTCCCTTTGCGCTGTCGCTGAGCTCAGATTTCTCATATTCCCAAATCAGAACATCTGTAGGTTCAGGTTATGTTCACCAACAAATGGGAAATATCAAATTTTTCATGCTGCACAAGTTTGTGAACTTGTGAAGCAAACGCACAACCCATTGAATCACATCATTCTCGAGAAAGAAAAAAAAAAGAGATTTTGTAATATTTTACTGACAAGAGCAGCTCATGTTTCAGAAACAATCAAATCATCTCCAGTTGAACTATATTTCCCCTACAGCAATAATCCATGCATCTATATGAACACTTCAACAACAATTTGTCATATTTTGAGCAGGTTAGTTTTGCCCTTATGTAAATATTCTAAAGTAGAAGTTAGAATATCTTTAAAGTCTAAGTGTAGTGTTTATATGTAACAACGAGCTAAAGTGGAGGCAAACAAACATGAAGTGATAAAACTGGAGGACATCATCTCTCCTCCAGTTTTATGAAACTGGAGGAGAGATGTCAGGGTTGACACCTATTAAACACAGCACATAATACAGGAAAGACAAGAGAAAGTTAGATTCTTAATACTCGCGAGGAGAACAGACAGAGATGTGCTTTCAGTTACAAATCTCCTGCTGCTCTGAAGCACATTTGCCTGCCCCTCTCTTTTTATTGTCTTTAGGATCCCTAATCACAGAGAGCGCTGTAACTCTAAAGGGAGGGGGAAAGACACTTCATCACACAGTCACAGCGCCAGATTATCACTAACTAACAACACAATCTATCTCGCACTAGCTTATCCAGTTCCTGACCCAGGATCAAGCAGGACAAGTTGTACATCTTCACGGCGATGGTTTTATAACTATCTAAGAGGTTAAAGCAGGGCGTTCTGAGAAGAGCTGCTGTCACTGCTCTTCTTCAGAGTTTTTATGAAAACTGGAGGAGTTTTCATAAAACTCCTCCAGTTTTGGAGATGTAAAACACAGTTTTACATCTTCAGGGATTCAGCCTGAAACTGGAGGGTCTCCATCCACTCCATCCTCAACATGCAACAAAGTGTTTGTGAATGCACTCAGCCCAGTCCTTTAACCTTTTCCTAGGCCTGGTTTTAAATAAATGTGAATCTGCGCTGCCTTTTTGAACATTTCCATTTGAAATTTGATATAAAACGGTACTCCTCAGTCGATAAATCCTTTTCTAACACAGCATCGTTCTATACATCCCATTTTCCTGTTGCTTCACGGGAACGCTAATCTTGTACAACCATTTATGTAAGTGCTGATATACGGCATGCCATACAAAGGCGGAGGGGGGGACAACACATACGACCGCCAACCCCTTCCCACTTCTCCAAGTACCTTGAAAGCAACACCAGCGGTGCGTCCCTGCAGTACGGGAAAAAAGGCTTACAGTGACACGCTGCTGAGAAAAGCCAACTCATCCCCACCAGCATTTGTTGTGCTCTGCTTAATCTAATTCAACAGCTAAAACCTCTGTGACAGCGGCTTCTTGCTTCAAGCACCAAATTATGGATCTTACGGGGAAAATAAAGACGAGGCGAGGAATGAGCGGAGAGCGAGCGCGGCTCATCCTGATCAGATGGAATGGAGGGGGGCCACAGAGAGAGAGAGAGAGAGATATGCATGGCTATAGCGGTCTGTGGTGGGGGTGTATCTGGTGGGACCATCAGAGAGACAGCAGAGGGACTGATGTAGACAGCTGGATGTGGACTCTTTAATCTGTCTAAATAGGATCTGCCCAGCGCAGGCTTTTTGTCCAAACAGCAGGCCCGACGACGGGGTGGCGACAGCCAGATGACGTGCATATGTGTGTATGCGAGTGTATTTGACTACTTGTTTATGAGAAAGAGGAACCGAGACAAACATAGGCAGACAGAAACGTCTCACCAATATATAGATCTGGATCTGAAACCAGGTCTCATTTCACCATTTCATTTTGTGAAGGAAAAGTCAACAAACAAACAGAAATATAGATGAGGAGAACAACATGTTCTGGCATACAGAGCCAGACACACGCATCATGGTTAGATATATGCTCTCTTATCAGGTGGTTTTAATGATTGAAAAACGTGCATATAAGCACTTTTATAGATCCGGACTAATATTTGCTTAAATGATCCTGAAATCCTACACTTTTTTTTAAAGACATCAGTTAAGTCCTGGTGTACGTCTGCCTTGATATTTGACCACTCCTTATCAGAAATGGTAGAACTGTTTTATTCTAAAATTGACTGGTTTTCTGGTAAAAACTCATCTGCTAATCACAATCTATTAATGTTAAATAGGATCAAGGTCACGATGATTATAGAAGTTACGTGTTAGTTTGTTTTATCCATTCCAAAACTAGTTTTAATGCTGATTTTGCATCATTGTCTTGTGTCAAAGTTTGAGCCATCTGACCCAAACCGTCACCTTCAGACGAGTGAAGGAATTTGATCAGCAGGCTGAGGAACAAACCCAGTAACAAACGAGGCTCTTGCCCTGGAAAACATGGGAACATCAGTGTTGACAAGGGGAAAAAACTGCGAAAGAAGCCTTTTCTTGAAAGGTTTGACAAAATTGTCTGGATAAGAGAAATGCTTTATGGTCAGATGAGGCAGAAACAAAGCCAAGAGGGAATGTGTGTTGAGGTTAAGGAGAAGCCTGCAAACCTAGGCAGACAGAATCTGCTGTCTGCTAAATACTTCAGCTTTATCTCAGATAAACAGCTGGATGTTCCAGTACAGAAATCCCCAACAGATATCAGAACTAGTTTTAACAATGTTAAAGCAGGCTAATATTAATCTTCCCGCCCAAATCTGACCCAACAGTGACAAAACCACATCAAGCCTATGGAACGAAAACCATTTTATTTAATCATATAATACTCATTTTATATAATTATTTCAAGTCAATACATTTTATCATTTCTAGGAAAGATTCAGCCAGAATTACGCCAAAAAACTAACCTGAAAAAGTATCTTTCTAAGTCATTTTTATCAAAATATTTGTTTAAATATACAGTATGCGTTTATAACTTTGTTTTAGCAGACTCGGCTGTTAATATTGAGCTTTTGTGAGTTAGAGAAAACTGTTCTGCACCATTTCCTTGGTTTTAAAGTTGTTGTACAATCAGTCCACCCTGGAGAGGGAACATTTAATGCCATAATTTGAAACTAAAATTACTGACATTCATAATTCAATGTCGTATAAAAGCACATAATCGTATGGTTGGCACAAGTTAAATTAGGTATGAAAAACATCTAGTGTGTTTCTGTTAAAATGTGTCAGAAAGGTGGAAGTAAGAGGTCCCTTAAGAAAAAGAAAGAAAGCTGGACTCTGGGTTTGGACGTTTTGGATCTCAAACATGGTCAGTTGTAGGTGATCACATTAGTATAGCATAGAAAGAAATCCTGCAGTGCACACTGCGATTGTGCGCTCCACAGATGACTGGCCGTGTCACCCTGTTCTGCTGTAAACTCTTTCAGACAGGCTAGCAGGCTCTCGGGGCCCGGGGACCCACAGACTGTGATGGGAACACCGTTTAATTGGGGTAATCGGCGTGCTTTTAGGGACCTGCTTATTAGGAGAAACCCCACTCACACAAACTCGTGCGCTTCACCAAAGACGGACAGACAGGCAAAGTGACAGCTCCGTTTCACATCCTCGGCCTTCGCCCACATTCCTGCCTTCACAGACCCCGAATCAGCAGGGGGATGCACAGCCGTGGATGTGTGTGAGCGCCGTGACAACCGAGTAACACTAATGATGTTTAACAATATTTAAACGTGCCAGTGATACAGAGACTTCGCCTCGGGGCGTAAGGGGGTAAAAGGTGAGACGGTTGTTGGAAATGGTTCGATCCAGGAGATCTTTGCGATACGACATTTTGTATTGCTTTTAAAAATATATATTTTTTATTGTATTGTGGATCCATAGTGAAAATTAAACATTTGTTTGCTACCATGAATACACTCAGCTCTGTGGACTGTATTTACAGAGCATGCGTTGTATTATCTGGGTTTACAAGAAATGGTTTATTTCATTGTTTGAGGCAACAATGACTGGGATTGTTTTATCCTGGGTCTTTGTGCAATACTGTTAGAAAGGGAAGGTGTGTGGGCATGTGCATGTGTGTGTGGATCCAGTTCTGTCTCAATCTACCCCCAGTTGCACACACATGTATATTGATGTAACAGTTTTTTTTGTTTTTCAAAACTCATAGCAAATTTTGCTCAAATTGGGGGAAATTTTCCGGTGGACATTTTTCACATCTCCTTACGAACATTTATTTTATGTTTTCAATGAGTTCTTGCACTGAAAGTGATCTACAGAAAGAAAAGTTCTGATTTAATGTGGAAATATGTGCACATTATCATTTCTTAAACATGACCTACAAACGCATCTTTGTAAATTAGAATATCGTCAAGAAGCTAATTTATTGGGGCTGGTGTCTCTTATCGTCTTTTCCACTGAACTTCCAGCAAAGTAGATTCTGTGTCTCTCCTTTCTTCTTCCAGAGTCTGGAAACTTGATTTCCAAATGAAGTGGAAACTTTACTTTAATATTAAAAGACGACTTTGAACCACCGAGCATCGCCCAGTTCTTTTTCTTAAGATGCTTCTGATGCCGTCTCTGGTCCAGGAGTAGCTGAACAAAAATACGACAGGTGCTCTGACTCCTGCCGAAGTCCAAAACATTTTTGTACCACACTTTTTCTTTCCACATAACTTTCCATTAATGTATTTTAATACATGAGTTCTGTCCACAGCCAGTTTCTTAATTAAACAGCGACCTGCTTCTCTCAGTGACTATGTGTCTATCTGACCAATTTGGAATAAAATAAAATTATTTTCTTTTTCTCTCTTTTTATCAGCCATAAGTCATGATAGCCTACATTGACATAAAAATAAGAACAAGATGATTGTGTGGGTGATGAATCTGTTCACTAGATAAATTATTTAAGTTAATTAAGTAATCAATATGCACCTGTGTTACTTTAAAACAGAAAACTTCTTCGGCTCTTTACCAATTTCTCCATGCACATTTAAGTCTTTTCTTCCCATGTTCTCCCTCCTTCTCCTCTTGTTCTTGTGGATCCTTAACTTCCTGAAACTCCTCATTAAACTTTTTTTTTTCCAAAGGCGAGCTGGGATTTGAGTTTTGTGATTCCTGCTTCCTGTCCTCTCTCACTCATCCTAAAACAAAAGGGCCATTATTCAGCGGCGTGTTTCCTGCGGGTCTTACGTGTAGAGAGATGTCGCACCGCCCGACTCAGGGTCAACACATATTGTTTATGAAAAACAAAAGGATGATGACGTGATGCCATGTCTAGACTCCATGCAAATGACCAAGGTTGATAAAAAAAAAAAAACTCTTTTAAGCTCGCGTATACAGTATTTTCCATGTGACGACACACAAGCGCGTCTTATGCGGAGCACACGCGCGCACACGGGGCCAGACAAACTGGAAATGATTATGGTAATGATAAGAATCATGGCTGTCATCACTGTCTCCTCCACCATGTTAAAAATTAATCTGAGTTAACGGTAATCCACGTCTCCTCATTAGATTACTGGTGTGGGGAGGGGAGGCTCCCAGGCCATCTGTACATCATTAACAGAGTCTCAGTGACAGCTCTCTCTCTCCCTCTTCCCCTCTCAACTTCCTCCAGCCGTCCACACTGTCCAACATCTTATCTGTCCCCCTGTTCTTTGTCTCCACCCTGTCCGTCCACTTAATCCGGCAACCAAACGATATTGGTTGCAGGATTAAGTTCAAAGCTGGAGATGTGACACCGTTTCCACTGTACCTGGAAGTATCAGCATGAACATTCATAGGATCTCATCTCGTCCACTGCAGCTTTTCCCGTTCCTCCACTTGCTACTCTAAGAAACTGAACAAGTCCTACCAGTCCAAGGAGTTTTGTAGATAGAAGTCAGCACTTGGGCAAAGTACTTTATTGATTTTTTAAATTTGTTTTTTATTTTACCATGTTGGCCGGTTTAAATGTACATTTGTAAAGTCCTAAGCCTTATCCATTCCATTCCATCCATTTTCTTTACACCCTTGTCCCTCACTGGGGTCGGGAGGTGCTGGTGCCTATCTCCAGCTATCGTTCCGGGCGAGAGGTGGGGTTCACCCTGGACAGGTTGCCAGTCTGTTGCAGGGCAATACAGAGACAAACAACCAAGCATACACATACTCACACCTAGGGCCAATTTGGAGAGGCCAATTAACCTGACATGTCTTTGGGCTGTGGGAGGAAACCGGAGTACCCGGAGGAAACCCACGCAATCGAACCCAGAACCTTCTTGCTGCAAGGCAACAGCTCTACCAACTGTGCAGCCCGCCTTATCCATCCATATATTTTAAATCAAATTTTATTTTATTTTTTACTGGATAAAAATAAGGATTGGGTACAACAGTTTGAGTTTGTTTCTGATTTTTTTTTTCCTAATCCATGCAAACGTGCAGACTCCAGCACTTTCAGCTGCAAATTTCGGTCAAACTTTAAATGTGGAGCAAGTATTTCATTCTCAGTTCAGGGTGATGTGAGATTTGCTTCAATTGGACTCTGGTGTTTCCAGTTTGGGTCACATGATTAAAACTTTGCCATATTTTGATGCTCTGACAGGACAATCATACACATGAGAGAACTTGTTTTAGACTGGATAAAGACGGATAACATCACGATGCTGGAACTAAGGACCGAGGAAAGGAAATCAGCCAGTTTAAATTAGCTCCATATATTCTGTCAAGAAGGGCGATCAAAACCATGGGCTTGATTCTGATGAATAAAAACATGGAAACTTTAGCATGAAAGGCACGATGCAACAATTTTAGAAGATTAAGTTTAAAAAAAAAAATAAGCTATGAAGCTGACTTCAGCTGTTGGTTTCCATAACAATATGACAGCAAAAAGGCAAAAACATACTTTTCAGCTGCCCCTAATCACTTCTATGCTGCACTGAAATTCTGACTTTTATCTTTGAAATCAGTGCTAAGCTAACGGCTATTTCATTCGTTTTTAAGAATAGTGGACTGGATCAAATCCTCTTTAATTCAAAATCTAAAATATCTAACATTGACCTAACCTGAACTGAATAATTCTCTAACAAATTAGAGACTTCTGAAATGTTGTATTTGATAATTCACTCAGGTCATTATTCAGTCAGATATCACTGCTGATTCCCGGCTAGTTGTTAAACTTCACAGGGGGCTCATAAGCAAGCTGAAACATAAATTCTTCTCTTACTCTCAGCTCTAAATCGCCAAGACGTGAAACTGTTACTTTAGCAGGTCTGGGTTACCAATTAAAGGGAATTCAATCTGTCAGCTTTATACAAAATGATAATTATACATAAAAAAAAGGCCAGGCAAGCATCAGCACAGCAGTGAATGACTCCAAGGCTCTTGATAATTGATAACATCTGCATATTTATTTCAGTGCAGTGCAAGTCTTTCCTGCTATGGGCAAAAATTATCCACATTCCACTTACTTATCATGAGACACACCAGCAGCAGCAGCAGCAGCAGGGTGATCAAGGGGAACACCAATAAGCTGTGTTTTCTAAATGAAAACTGCCACTCCGTCATTTTCTGCATGAGCTTTTGGAGTTTAAAGACTTCCAAATCAGACTTGAGTCTCACACAGTGCGGCGTGCAGCAGCCCCTGAAGGAAATCGATAATCAAGCTCCCCAGTCTCAGGTGTGGCTTTGCGTAAATTTAACCTCAGCCCGTTCTCCATCTCTCTCATCTAAACTGATGTGGAGATGAGCAGCTCATCAGCTTCTGCTTTGACGTCAAAACTAAGTGTAGGAACAAACCAAAAAAAAAAAAAAAGTTCTGCAGTTCCTCTGTTGATTTTTTATTTTTATTTTTTCCTCTCCAGAACTTTACAGATAGAGCTTTTAATGCTGCTTGTAGGCGGAGCTCGCTATAATGTTCGTGCATGTGTGTGTGTGTGTATTGACAGATGGCTTGTCATTGTATGAGAGCCGGTTCGCACATTCATGTAATAGAAGCAGAAAAGCACAGCAAACATATGCAAAAGACAGCAGGACTCACTGAGTGGAACTAAAGGAAGCACATTCACAACGACCGACACTCCGTCACTCCATCAATTACACGCACGCTGTGTGAGCATCATGTCAGTGATGTGTAAGGCATTTAAATGACTTGTGTACCAAGACACAGTGGCGTAGTTTCCTCTTTATCGTATCATTTGTCTGACAGACGTTCAGTGATCTTTCCTGATCAGTTTCAGGACAGCTGCTGACATACATGTAGCTTTTAGGCCTCATACTAGCGTCACACATCTGGAGAAGGATTTTTTGTCTTTTCTTGTTAATTTTGTCTATTAAATTGCTGAAGCTCAATCAGATGTAATTAAATACATTTCACTGCCCACCAGAAAGGAAAATTGCCTTTTCACTCCCCAACTTACAAGACAAATTGACAAACTCTTAACACCTTTTTCATTCACTGGGTTTTTATGTGACAAGATGGCAAGGGTCAGTGTCTCAGTTCTCAGATATTACTCCTGATCCTCACCTGGATTTAAGTCTGGACTTTGACTGGACCATTCTTAGATGTAAAATGTTTCATTCTGCCTCCGGCTGCATGTTTGCAGGGTCTGCAGGATTGCTCTGTAATGATTTCCATGTGAAGCAAGTCCTGATCATAAAGTCAGTGTGTTTTATGTTTGGCTCACTAGGTAACTATAAAACAAGTCGTTTCATGCAAAAGAAACACAGAAAACACAGAAGCATGGTCAGGTGGCAAGTGGACTTGAATAGAAATCTGCTCAGGGCCCAATACAGACTTTAGCCTTGTCTATCGCCGCTGCTCCACATAAAGAAAAGATTTATGAGGTGGATATTTAAGAGCTGTTAACAGGTTCTTCCACCTGGGCTTGTGAATCTCTCCAGCTCCTCCAGAGGTGAAATGGGCCTCCAGATTGTTGCTCTCCTTGCATGGCCTGCCGGCTTATTTGTAAACCATGTTCCATTTTATTTATGTGCTACTTTGTCTTGGTCTATCACATAAAATTCCCAGATAATGCACTTAATATTTTGAAACAGTTTCAGGGATATAAATACTTTCGCAACACACTGGAGATGTTTAATTATAGCACAAAGCAGCATTATGTAAAGATAGGACAGAAAAAGTTCAAAAGGGAATAAAATCTGAAGATATCATGAGATTCTGTAAAACTCTCTGTGTATTTATCCAAGTGTGTGTGTGTGTGTCTCTCTGTGTTTATGCATGCGTGTGTGTGTTTATGCATGCGTGTGCGTGTGTGTGTGTGTGTGTGTAAAGGCCCCGTCACTCTAGCCCTGCGCAGCAGCCTAACTATTCCTGACAGCCAATAGCTCATTAGAGCTGCTGTTCTATGTTCCTAACTCCATTCGCTCACTCCCAGTTTGCTGGACCCAGCCCCCCAAACAATACATGTGTGTATGCGTGTGTGAGTGTGTGTGTGTGTGTGTGTGTTGTCAGCTGGCTGCGCTCAGGCCTGGGCTGGGACAGGCTCGATGGACAGTGGGGATGAGAAAGCGGGGTTTGGGGGGAACTCGAGGCCCTTTCACAGGCACAAAGACATAATTAACCAAATTGGCAAATCGTTCGAGAAACCGCCTCTTGAACATTGTGTGCTCGTCTTTAGTTGCTATAGAAACTCTAAATTTGTATCCACTTTGTGTGTGTGTGCGCGCGTGTGTGTGCGATGTCCGATGTCCAAATTAAAAGTCACATGCGATTATCTTTGGCGTCCTGCAGGACCACACACAAACGACGTCTTTTCAACTGAATAACTGCGGCATCATCGTTCGCTCCGTGACTCAGTCGTCTTTCAGAATATGTTAAAAGGCAAAATGCCGTCACTTCAGGACAGAGTCATGTCTGGAAAACACAAAGCAATTTTTCCCTCATAAAAAACGATGAGTATATCAATTCTCCTCGATGTCAGCTTGCAAATGTGTTCCAGAGGAAAGGTAACGGCAATTGAATCGCCATGTGACCTTTCACCTCTGATGCATTGTAGGTGTCCATGTGCATGTTTGGGTTTGCATGTCTGTCTGTTGACGCCCCCTTCCTGCTCTCCCCACTGCTATTGAATGAGACATCGATCAGCGTGACAGTGGGACAGACGTCAAGGACGAACTGCCTGTATATCAATAAGTGTGTGCTTGAAGCTCGCTCTGCTTCTCTGCCACCGAGGAAAACACTTCTTACTTCAGCCGCCGCTGAGCAACACACGACTTCATCAAATATGAGTTTCAAAGTGTTACGAGATGTTTTGTGTTTTAAAGCAGGATGAAGTTTTAGCCCATAAAGTTGCTGTTTTTCAGAGTTACTGTAAGGTTGCAGGGTTTGTTTGTTTGTGCTGCGTCTCCAGCCCCGTTTTGAGGTTAGTTTCTGTAAAGTTGTGCCTTTTGGCACCAAGCAGCATTGTGGTTTGGGAGCTCGGAGCTTGGTTAAAGAAAAACTTCAGGTCTGACTGAAGAGTTCACTCTTTCTCGCTCTTTTTTCTCCTCCCTCTGTCTTTCTCTGTCTGTTTGTTCCCCTCCCATCCCTCGTTCGGCCCCCAGAGTCACAACAAGAAGCAGCAAACAGCTTGTGCATCCCTCGTACCAGAAGAAAATGCCCCATTTTCATCTGTTTGAATCTGACATTTTTGGCACATTAAATATTGGACATTAATAAATTAAACGTAATGAACTTACATGAAAGAAAAAAAAAGTCCACTGGTACAATACAAGAAAGTATAAAAGGCAAGAGTGCAAAAAGAAAAGCACAAAAACAGAAAAGAAAGCTCAAACTTTTTTTCTTTAATTCCAATTAACCATTACTTTCTGTAGCCACTGGAGATTATTTTTCATGTTCATTTATTCAAACAAATATTGAATAATTGATTGCAGGGGAAATAACAACATTAGAAATCACAAGCATTTGGTGCCAGTGTGTAAAAAAAAAAAAAAGGTCTGTAGATACGGAGCACGCAGGAGCACGGCTCTTCATTAATGGGACTCATTGGTCATTTAATCTAATTAGGCCTCCGCTGGGTGTTTTGTAACATTAAAATAATCATAGCTGCTCTAAGGAAGCTGATGCAGCTGATCTGTGACCACAAACAGAACTGGTGTCTATTTAATTAAGGTTGTTGAAAAAGACCAATCAACTTAATAGCACACACTGTAGCTGTTCCTTTATCTGTAACCTTTACCTGCACTGGCTGGTTAAAACGCAGTCAGATGTTCAATTTTTGAAGTATTGATGGACATCATTCAGGAACTTACAAAATAAGTGCAGATTAGAAAAGAAATCAATGGTGAATGATAATGTCTTCCAACTGCAAGGAAAACATCACAGAATATATAATTTTGTGTGTTATAATACAAATACTTTGTAGTATTCTTCTATTTAAGTTTGCCGTTGTTGTTTTTTTTTATTACACAATTAAAACCATAAGTTTATATCCACCTAGTAAAAAAAAAACACTTTTTGTCTCTCTGTGTCTGAAGTTAAATCAGAGCAAACTTCAAACTTCTCTTGTTTCGATCAGTAAAATTACTCGCCCTACATCTAAAGTAATACTAAAACTCTTACCAGAAATTCAAATTCCTTTTACGCTTTCTTTGGTTTACAAACATTGGGATTTCAACTTTTTTGCCGACTGATTGCAATGTTTTTTTTTTTTTTTTTTTTTTTTTTTTTTTTTCACATGGGGAAAAAATGCATTAAAAAAAAAAATTTTTTAGAAAA
>NW_015113016.1:473506-486239 GCF_001443285.1 Poecilia latipinna
TTTGGTTTTCAAAAATTGGGGTTTTAACTTTTTTTCCGGCTGATTTCAATTTTTTTTTTTTTTTTTTTTTTTTTTTTATATTATCACATGGAGTACAAATGCATTAATAACAAAGCATTTTTAGCAAAAACACATTTTTCTATGCCAGTTTGCAAACAACAAGTGTGAATCTGTCCGACGACAGAATGTTTCTTCACTGCAAGGACTTTGTGTTGCCACCAGGGCAGAGCTTGGTTTGGACCGGCAACTACCAGGTATGAATATTTCAACTTAGTGCATCCAAAACTTTAGTGAGCAGATCAGGAAAAAAAACAATAATTGAAAAAAAAAAAAAGAATTTTCTTTGCAGGAATGAACTCTCAGTTATGGAGAAGCCATCTTGGTAGACCTACACAGTGTTAATTCCTTTCAAATCTTTGGCCAGATTCACCAAGCATGAAACACACACCATCACTGTTATCTTAAATTGAATCCTCTTGCTCCTGTTCTGTCCGCTTTAAGAATTTCCACCAGTAATTACAACAAAAAATGTTAATTCACAGTCTGCTTTCGGCACCCCCTCAGCTCCTCTCTGTTTGTTTAATCCCATTACTGGCCTTTGTCTTGGTGTTTATTTTCCCCTCTTGTCGCTTTAAGTTGGACAAAAAAAAAAAAAGGACATTTTTAAAAATCAAATGCCAACATTCTCCTTGCTGTGCACACAGTGTCATGATTTGCAGCACCTTGTTAAAGCGTATAGGTGCAAGATATCTGGCTAAATTGCATATTGAGCATATGAGAGACTGTGTGTCTGTGGAGGACCTCAGGACCAATTATCTGTTCCTCTCATCCTCCTCTCTAAGCAAAAGGCCCCATTAGAGGTCCATAAAGATATCACAGGTAGACCGGAGACCAATTAGGCGTCCCTAAACTAATAACAGGTAGACCAAGTGACAACACGGGTATCCAATCTACATCTCACAGCAGCATGTGTCATGTTGTGCCTAACAAAGCCCCTAGGCCCAAGCACACACAGCTGCACTTAGGAAACTTGCTACACACACAGTCTGATCGGCTGACTGACTGATGCGGCTCAGTTTCTGCACATAAAAAATGCATCAATAAAAAAATATATCGAAAAACGTCTTTTAATGAGAGCTGTACGAAGGATAAGACACGATAAAACAAGTGTTCAGAGAATGAGAAAAGTATAAACTAACGTATTGCGCAAAATTGTCAAAAAGTTCTGTGTTTTTCTCCTCTATTGACAAAAGCTCAGATTCACTCCAAAAAATAAATAAATAAATAAATAAAAAATAAGAGAGAGAGAGAAAATGCCAAAACTTGGCAGCAGGGTCCCACCTCTACCCGTCCGTCTGATCCTCCCACTCGCCCTCCTCTGAATGGAGCATCCGGAGAGGCGAGGATCAGGTCGACTGTGCAGAGATGAAAGAAGCATGAGAGAAAACAGCCAAACCAGAGGGGATGGGAGAGGAGAGAAGCAAATGGCAGCAGCGGCGGACAGTAGGAGGAGACAGAAAAGGGAAACGGACTTCCAAAAAACAACAACAGCAAAAAAAAAAAAAAAAAAAAAAAAGCAGGAGACAAAAAAAGATAGAGAGAGGAGCTCAGAGGCACCCAAGGTCCTCAAACTAATTAAGATGGTTTGCATTTATTTATGAGGTTTAATGAGCAGCTTTTCAATAGTTTGTTTTCCCCTAATATGAATATTTCCTTTTCATTATGTTACACAGATGGAAACTCTCATTCTTTCCAATAATCACACCCTGTCCTTTCTGCTGGATGGGGCGGCTGCTGAACGTCCAAGTTGGTAATTTATTCATTTTTTTAGTAATTCTTTTAAGTTGCTGAAAGCAAACACAACTTTGAGTATCTCTTCATAGGACAAGAGGTGTGTAATATTCTGATAAAGACTCTCCAATTAAGATAATCTGTGATTTAGATATACAGGTACTTAAGGCGATTACATCAACAGAAGAAAACAGGATAAAAGTGGTTTAGTTAAAGTAAGTGCTTGATTTGAAGTGAATACCAGTGATGGTGCATTCAATGGACTTGGAGCAAGTCAATAAAAATGCAATAGTTTAAACACAAACACACAGGTCAAAATGCTGAAATCATTGGATCATCATTCTTATTGGTATCTAAACCAAAGCTCAATTAAATGTTATTTAAAGTAGTATACTTTAATAACATCTATACTAAGGTGCACCTCTTTACACCTGCTTGTTAACAACACCAGTTCATCAGTCACCAAATTTGGACAATGTCAGATTGAAAAAAAGATTTGCCTGCTCCAGTAATGCAATTTGAGCTGCAAGATTCAGATTGTAGGGTCAGAATCAAGTGTTAAAAAGAAAATAAATCCTGCCGGTAAATGTTTGCCGTGTAATGGTGTCTGGGATATTAATTGATTTGGTACTTTGTGTCCCTTATCACCAATTGAACACAACATAAACACCAGAGCCTGCCTCAGCATTGTTGCTGATTGTTTTCATCCTTTTACTTACCACAATGTTCTGTTGGCAGCTTCCAGCAGGACGATGCATCGTTTCTCAGAACTCAAACTGACTTCTTGAAGAAAACAGGGGAGGTGTGAAGAAGATGCTGTTTTTCACAAGATCATTTTGTTTTCTTGTGGGGAAATAAAAGTGACCCATGCCAACCTGGCTCTATGTGAAGAAGTAACTGCCCTGAAACCTCGTGACTGCTTATGCCATGAAGCAATTATTGAAGCTGGAAATTAGTTTCTTTTTTACACCGATGTGAGGATTTTTGGTCCACATTTTTCTACAGAACTGTTGATTTAGTTGTATTCATGAGTTTCTGCCGTTCAGAGGTGGACTTAAAGCTCAGAAATTGTCCAATGTTTTTGTTGTTCCAAATGTGAAACCGGCCTTTGTAGTTTTTACCATGGAGGCCATTTTTGATTGCATCGTTTCTCATTTGCTCTTGAACTTCTGTAGATTATGAGACCTTGTTTTTTTTATATATATATATCTTTCAGCCCGATTCACGCTGTCAGATGAGTTCTTGTGATACTTTTTAATTCTTCTTTTCAAAACAACATGGCTCCTTTATTCCTGTTCTCATGTATTCTTAAACACCTGCCAGTATTTTATTTTTACTTTATTTCTATAACTTTTATTTTTAAATGTATGTTTTGAAAGCTAAAGCGGCACCATCATCTGCTCCTCACGACTTTAGTCCAACACAGACATCTGTCAGTCCAGCTTCACGGTTTCATTGTTTCCAGCAAAACCCCCCAAAAAACAGGAAGTAAAATCAATGAGTAATTTCCAGCGGTGTTGTATCACAATGCTGTTTACCTCCTGCTGTTTGCAGGCGCGATGTTTTTACTGATCATCATTAATGAAGTCCATATTGTCTAGCCACACTGACCTGGGTGCTGGTTTTTAATAGGAAGCCCTGCGGCAGTGCTCAGAAATATGAATCAATGAAAGGGAAAATGAATCCGCAGCAATATTATCGAATGTTTATTCTGTAGCTCGGCAGTAGGAGTGAGCCTGTTTTCTCCTCAGAGCCTGTTGGCATGGCCAAGTGTCCTCATGGCCATATGGCGGATTGTAATTATACATAATGTTGCTCTGTCAGGTTGGGGCTTATTTGAAGAGTATAGGCAGACGTGTCCTGAGCCTATATGTGTGTGTGTGTGTGTTTGTGTGTGCGTATGTGTGTGTGCATTTTATTAATGCGTGTACCGTACAGTGAGCATGTGTGGGCATGCATGTGCAGTAGACCTTTCATAAATATGTAGCCAGATGGAGACCACAGTGATGTTACAAGCACAACACTTTGAAACCTGGATTTGGATGTCGTTTTGTTTACCCACCTTGATCCTCGTGGTGTTTTCAGAGGGATTGATTGTGTTCGGTAGCTAATCGTTTACAGGTTGGGTTGTGGTTAATGGAGTTGAGTCATTGACCGCAGGAATAAGATGGACATCTTTCTTCTGGTGAGCTGTTTTAGAGGAAATGTACGCCCTTTAAGTTCCGGGGTTCAAAATAGGTGGGATAATTGTGCAGCATTCACAAAGTGAAAAATACTTTTGATAGAGGAGCATTTAGTAGTAGCGTTTTAAATACTGAATCTCAGCTGAAAACAGTTTTTCTTTAACTTGATATTAAAGAAACTAAAGGAACATAGGCACAGCAATTCAATTGCTTCTTAACATGAAACACTGAGTGAATCAACTACAAGAAAACACCTAAATGCTTGAGGAATGTAGAAACTTGATGAAGTCCAAACAAGCATCAGAATGAGGAAGAAGTGAGATTTACGTGACCCTGAACGTGGCATGGTATTTCAGAAACTGCTGATCTGCTGGGAATTTAACACACAATCATCTCTCAGGTTTTTAGAGAGAATAACAGAAAATGAGCAGGAATCGTAGGAGTTGAAATATGCTTCACTATTCAGTGAAGCACTAGTTCTAGATGACAGAAAGGCAGAAGTTGCTCAAATATCCCATCGTTACACTCAATTAAATAACTTCTGTGAACTCACAACATGTCAAACAAGACGTCAGATGGACTACAGCAGCAGAAGACCCCACATGGTGCCACTGTCAGCTCCGAGCAGGAAGCTGCAACATTTACAGACTCACCTACAGCAGCACAGGTTTCATGATTGGGATTTTATCTGTCGTGGTTCATGTCAAAGGTTTCAATCCAAACTCTTTTCATTAAACCACATTCAGTGTCTGAAAGCCATGCTGTGCTCATACTTGGAAGGTCTTTGTGATCTTGCTGGGTTAAATCTTCCCTCCATTGGAGCATTGGTGCTTTGTTGACTCCAAGTCGTCAGTGAGGATCAGCAGCATTGTACACTGTAACTCTGTACTTTCTGCTGCTCTGTGTCAGAAAGTCAGGATCAGATAAGTCATTGCTGAAATCATACAACGTTAAGAGTGAATACTGCTGGACCCTTAGCAGCAGAGAAGATAGTTCATCTGCGTCAGATGAAGATACAGGCATTATATGCACCTTAATTAGTTTAAAAAAAAAAAAAAAAGGATATGGACTTCACTTTTGTGTGTAGCTTGTGCTAGATGTGGCTATGCATGCTAAATAGGCTGCATAGTGGTACAGCTGGTAGCTCTGTTGTTGCCTTGCAGCAAGAAGGTCTGGGGTTCAAATCCCTGCCTGGCGTTTATCTGCATGAGGTTTCCACATTCTCCGGGATGCCTTATTGTGAACAAGTTGCATTATGTTTGTTAATACCAGAGGTAAACAGCAAATAGCACTAATTAAACTTGCAACTGGTTCAAATCATCTGATCTCCTAGAGCCTCGCAAAACTGCTAACCGCTATTGAACCTTTTCACATTTTGTCACATTTCAACAACAAACTTCAATGCCTTTTGTTTAATCAAGATTTCTCACATTTGTCCAATACAAATTAAATGATAATGACAACAGAAAAGGGTGGTTTGCATTTATATTCATTCCCCCCCTGAGTCTAGTCTACTCTGCAGACCCACTTTTGCATTAATGGCAGCAACCCTTAAGGGATTGTGTGTAGCAGCTTTGCACATCCAGACAGAAATGTTTTCCCATTCTTCTTTGCAAAGCAGCTTAAGCTCAGTCAAACTCGATAGAAATCCTCTGGGAACATCAGTCTTCAACCCTTTCCATAGCTTTTCAGTTAGTTTTAGGTCATTTTAACACATGCATATGATTTGATCTACACCATTCCTCAACACAGGATTGCCCAGTATTAAGCTCCATCCATCTTCCCATCAACCATGAACAGCTTCCCTGTCTCTATGGAAAAAAAGAAAATCCCTGCAGCATGATGCTGCCACAACCACGATTCCATGGCACTGTGTTTTCAGAGTGATGTGGAGTGTTAGTGCACTTTGTACACCAAGATGTGACCTTTTGGTCTCATCTTTATCTTTGCTGTGTCCCTTGTATGGCTTTTGGCAAACTACAAAAACGGGATTTGTTGTGGCTTTATTTTGACACACTTAATCCATATATCAATCAATAGATGCCGCCACTTGAGCTGTGAATTCCTGCAGGTTCTCCAGAGTAACTTCTTGTCTGGTTAACCCTCTCCTTACCAGACCTATTCATGGTTTAGCTCATGTCCAACACACCTTTTTACTGTATTTTCAGATTATGTATTGAACATAACTCTGAGATGGCTTTGGAAGTTATTAAACAAACTTATTTTTTTCCATTCATGATGCTGTTTGTTTACTAATGTTCTCTAATCATCCTCTCTCTGTGACCAGCTGCTTTGTGCTGAGTTTATGAGGCATTAAGGTTGACCCTGATAGCAACACAGGTAGTTTCAGAAGGAAATTGGTAGCACTGCCTTTCATGTGCAGGTATCATATTGAAAGTAGTTGTCTGTGAATGTACACCACATTTTTTGATATGTAAAGATTTCTGAATATTTTATCATATATTATTATATGGGCTACATTGTGTTGGACAAAATCTTAATGTTATAAAATAGACAAAATGTGAAAGTAATCCAGGTGGCATAAATTATTATTTTTTTTACCTGCAAAATGAATATTTATTTCAAAGTACACAGGTGGATGGTTTGGCATTATGAACACTTTTAGAAGTAATCCTATATGACTGTATCACTGAAAGTACCACAACTTACTAAATGAAAACGTGAAAAGGGATTGAACTAACTCACTCCGTTCACTTCCTTCGCTGTCGTACTCAAAATCGGAGGTGTGCATCCTCCTTTAAATTGGTACAGGCACTTCACAGAGAGCGTCACGAATCTGTAGATCATCCAGGATTTACCTGCTCAGGACATCAGCTACCTGCCACACAGGATGAGATGCTGAGGGCTAATGAAAAGGAGCGGCCCATAGAAAACAACTGTGTGGTGGAGATTAATATGACAACCCTTTTCTGCCTCCTAAACACACCCTAAACTCCACCTCAGACCCCTGTTGCTACACCCTGTCACAGCCTCCTGTGTCTTTTTCCCCCGCTTCGTTTCTGTATCCATGCTGTCTCGACGTAATGCATGAGAGCGTACTACTTTCTGTACGTTCATAATATGTTTACGGCTTTGATGTGATTTACTCTGCAACCTCTTCTGTGAGCGTCGTTTGTGTGTGTGAGGGTGATGAGTTGTGACAGGTGTTGTGGCCGCCAGTGCTGTAGGAGAAGGCGGAGGAGGAAGAAGGAGGAGGAAAGAGGGGAGGGCGTAAACGAGAGCAACACAGATGATTATTTAATTACTGTCTAATACTGCGTGCCGCCCTCCTCCCCTTTATTCCTCCCTCTCTCTTCCTTTTCTCTTTCTTTCCCACTCACACACACACACATGCACACGCACACACACAGACTCCCCCTTTTCATCCTTTCTTTATTAATGAACAATCCGGTCCTTTCTACAAATCCACCAGGGCTTACTCTACCCCCCAGACACTGTGTGTGCGTGCATGTGTGGGAGAGAAAGACTGTGGTTGTAAGAAGAGTGGGGAGTAGAAAGGGGTTTGTTGTATTTTCCCTTAGGAGGATAAACCCCCCACACACACACACCCTCCACTTACACACATGCACACGCACATACGACTCATATACACACACTCAGATTTCCAGACTAATCAACATACTTACTCTGTCATTGTGTGTGTGTGTGTGTGTGCGTGCATGCGTGCGTGCGTGCGTGCGTGTGCGTGTGTGTGTGTGTGTTGTTACGTCCTCAGGTAGCTGTCATTGTGTTATGACAGTTGCATGGATAAATAATGTGTGTTGCATCATCCTAACCTTATTATGTCCCCGTCGCCGTCCTCAGATGTATAGTAGGGCAGTGAATGTGCGCACCAGGTTCCTGACAGCCTCCACAGTAAGAACGCAGACATGACCAGTCTGATAGTGGAGGAAAAGAGACGCTCGCCCATTAGCGCCAGGTGATTTATAGTGTAACACAGAGAGAATACATGCATCATACATTGGACACTTGTCAATAAAACTTTAAGGAAGTGATGATGAAACTGTATTATTTTTAAGGGTGTGCCAAAAACAAAATCGAGTCACATAAAAACAAAACAAACGAAAAAAAAGAAGAAATCACAATTCTCAATTATTACAATTCAGAATTGATGTAAAATGTCCCAACATTGATTTTTAAAAAAATAAAAATGAAATGAGTCTGCAGGCTGTGCTTCCATGATGTCCTCCTGACTGGAATGTACCAAAGCCCAGTAAGCACCAACAAAAGGAAGAAGCTACAAAAATAAAAGAGAGACTCAAACGCTCTCTTCTTTGTTGAAGGAAAACTTCTGGACTCATTTTTGCCGGGGACAACTGAGCCTGGTAAAAAACCAGCCCCTGGTTCTACACTTTGCTTCGTACAGAGTCTGGAACCCCAGCTATGAGAAACGACTGCCAGCTGGAGGCGTGGACTCTGAAATGATTGGACCTTATTTTACCCAGTCGCTAACTTTTAGGCATGACTTTGGTCTCCATTTGAACCAAGTCTACCAGACTGTCAGGTGTGAAAACACGCTGGTCTGAGCTCCACCTCGGGTTGGGGGAGGAAGTGGATCCTAAGAATCACAGGAGATCCACTGAAGACAGCGGTCTGCTGTGGATGTTGAGGGTGGGGTGTGTTTGTGTCTGTGTGTGGAGGTGGAGGTGGTGGAGTCCACTTTTATCCCAGCAGTGCCTAGTGGATTAAGCTCCAAGGAAGCATTTTTAATCCTTTGTTGGTCTTATGCTGACAAGCATAATATCTGCAACGCTAGTGCTAGTTAAACCCATATTTCATTATTCTACTTTGATTACAGATCAGTAAAAGTACTCTCATAGAGAATGCAATTCCTTTGTTGGATCCACAAGCAAAGATGGATTCCTTACAATCTACCAATGTTCAGAAACTCTTGTTGGTAGTTTTTCATCTTCAGCAGCAGTAGAGATCCAACTGTTCAGCAGAAGTGAACACATCTCAGCTGCTGCAGATTATCACCACAATTTAGCTTTAAAGTTTTTTACCGATGCAGAAATTGCTGTACAACCTTTCCTCCTGTCCACTCCTTGGCCCTTCCAACTCTCACTTTCCCTACGTCCTTCTCCCACCTCTCCCATCTCTTCTCACCTCATTTTTCAGACCTTCTTCTTCTTCACCTCACCTCTCACCTCCCCTCTACATCTCCACACCTCTCCTCCTCTCCGCGGCACTCTGCGCCCTCCTCTCACTTCCCCCCCTTGCACTCCCACGTTCTCTCACCTCTCAGTCTCCCTCTCCCCTCCTCTCTCTCTCTCTCCCTCTCTCTCCTTCTCTCTTTCCTCTTTTTCCTTCCCCATATCTCCCTCGTTAATAATTCAACAGCAGTGCACACATGAGTGGTCATCGCAGAGCTTCACATAGGGTATCTGGAGGACAAATGAAGCATAAGGGTGGAGGAATTAAAAACTTCCCCACGGCTCAGCTACAGGGACAGAGGAATCTGCCGCCTGCCCGGCTGAAGACCGTCTGTGAGTCCTTTCCCTCTGTCCTCCTGCCAGTAAATGTTAGCAGGGTGGGGTTGGCGGATTGTTGAGCGGGGGGCTTTAAATGCTAAATATGCCCTGAGTTGGGAGGTGGCTGCATTCGGGGACCGCCTGGTGACATTTTGTTTCTTTGCACGGCTTGTTCTCCCGTTGGAGACCTGCAGAGAAACTCTTTGTGACCGTGAGAGGACGCACTGGTTTGTGGACCTGCAGAAGACAATGAGACTCAAACTGGAAAATCTAAATTAAAGATAGCTGCACACATTCACTGACCTTTACTTGTTTGTCTGGCAGCAGATGAACAAGGCTGCACAGAAGAAACTCTGCAAGATTCATCTGTAAAGTCTGCAAAGAAATGCTTAGAAAGAAATTATCATCTGTTCTCCAGCATTGACTACTTTCAGTCAAAACAAGGATTATTTGACTCATAACTACATATCAAAGGTTTTCAATTATCTGTACTGTAAATATGAAGACTGAATTTCTCAACAATATGAATTCCCATCTTTCAGAACTGGTTTTTAAGTTGACAGTACAAAATTATGAATAAATGAATAGTCTGTCTGGTCAACTGAAAACCACAATTGTACTGCTGCTCAAAATCTGATCCAAATTAGTGAGTGTTCATTTAGAAAACAGCTCTGTCTGTCAATCTATCTACCACTCATCCATCCATACAAAGTGAAGTCTGCCCTAATTATGATGCATTTGGTAAAAGTAATGAACCACTCAATACTTTATGCTTCCACTTTGGTTGTAATTCCATGCTACCACAGTTTCTAACAACCTCTGTGAACATGGTGATGCATTCACATAACTCTGGACCCTCAACCCAGATTGCCAGGATTTTCAACTTGCTTTTCCACAGCCCATTAATGTTCTCTGTTAGACGATTCAGCTCCTGCTCCCTCAAATCACATACAGCCTGATGGGGAGATCCCAGGCTTAGTTTAGTTTTCATTAGTTTTTGATTCTGCAACAACAAAAAACTGCAGTCTGATCACCAGTAACCTTCCTGCTGCTTTAGAAATCCTCAAACAGACAATGTCCTAAAAGCTTGACAGTTTCCATCAACACCAGTGCCCATCGCCGAGTCTTCTTGTCTCTGCTGTGGCAGAGAGCGTATTTTGTTTGCAAGCCTTCCCCAGATCCACTGAACACGGGAAACCTTCTGCAACTCCATGAGGGTAAAAATCTGGCCCACGGTATGCGTTGAAAGACCCGCTGCTTCTACAGAAACCAAAGTTACTAAAGTTGTTAGAGCCAAAGTTGCTTTTTATTACAAGAAGACCAGCTGTCACCTTGAGCGCACCTCCTCTACACCAATTTAACAGCTTCCTTTTTTCTTCAGTTTTCCATCCAGCCCCTGAATGTTGAATGTTTCAGCGCAAAGTCTGTTTGAAGAAACTGTAAAACTGTTACAGAAACCAAGCCGGAACATGTCTGCTGCCTCAGTCGCTCCAGCGTTACATGTTATCTCCATAGCAGCTGTGGGATTCGAAGCAGATCCAGGGTAATGTTTTAACAGATGTGCTGTTATTATCAGCAAGATTTGACACATCTTTCCGTTACCTGAGTTCATCTTTGTCAACATTATCCTGTGATCTATTCTCACAATTTTCCCTTGAGCAGAACAGATCTGCTTCTAAGGTGAAAAAGAAAAAGAAAATTCAGATGAATTGACAACAGTCTGATTTGTCTTTCATCATTTAGTATGTGCTCAATATCAAAGCTCGAGGAAAAACTCTAGTCAGGTGTTGCCTATCTGCTACAATACACAGAAATGAATCAATTTTCTACTATTCGAACTAAAAGAAAATAAATATGATGAGGGATTTATATCACCTTAAACTTCCCTGATCAGCTTCTCTCAGTGAAGAAGAGAATCGCTACGTACACCTGAAGTAAAGTTGCCATCGTGTAACGTGTAAAAAGAACAAAGATGGAGTGGGTGACAGACTAAACGTCACTCAGAGGAAGGAAGAGGCAGAGGTGTGATTTGTCCCAACATCCTTTGGACTCACCACAACAACAGTCCCGTCAGACTGCAAGTCAACAAGGAGGCACATGTCACCTCAAAGTCGGGAAGGCAGCCAGGAGGCAAGAAAACCGATGACTCACTGTGACACAAACACAGAGGGCCGATACACACTGACACACAACTGAGTCAGTACAACACACCGTAGTTCAATGCACATCATAAACCCATGACTGTGCATTCTGTTACCTTGGTGAATTGACTCTGAAATGTAGCAAAAAGTCATGATACTTATATTTTGTCATCTGCTAAACATCATATCTGATTGGACCCTGCTTATGTTTATCTATTTAAAATCCTACTTATTAGAGAGGTTGAACCTGAACTGAGCAACTCTATACTGATCAAGGTGTTAAAATATTAGGTATACTAATATTTATTTTCAAAATAAATATCAGGACTGATGCCGTCAGGAAAAGCAGGAAAGCTGCTGCATCATCTGGATCATCTTTGGTGATTGAGCTAAACTGGACAGAATAATGCAGACAATTGATCTTAATCACATCATGACAGTTTTGGCAAATGTCTATCCATATATACATCTAAAAGAAATAATATTGTGAAACTTTTCAAAAGTTTTTGTCACTGTTCAGAAAATGAAACTCATATTTTTGGATTATTTGCACATGCACATGCACAATTTTATTATTATGAATCACAGACGATTGAAAACCCAAAATTCAGCATCTCAGAAAATTTGGATATTGTGCAAAAGTTAATTTTGGAAACTCATGTCATCGCTCATTAGTTAATTAACTCAAAACACCTGGAAACCACTCAAAGCTCAGTCTGGGTCAGTAGACTACACAGCCAAGGGAAACATTACTGACCTGTCAGAAGTCCAGCAGACAGTAATTTTTCTAGAAAATAAAAGTGTTCACTGTTTTTTATGAAGTCAACCTCAAAATTTTAGAGAACTTCATGATTCATTTAGCTGAGAAGCTTTAGTAAGATCCTGATTTTATTTTCCAGCAAGACTTAGTAAACTGGCCTGACTTGAACCCACAGAGTATCTATGAAATATTGTCATATTCAACATGAGACATTGAATTTTGGGTATTCATTACCTGCATCCCATAATCATTAAACTTTACATGCATGAATTATGATCCTTAGTGTCAGGATTTTTTTTCAAATTTTTTTTAAATTTTCTTAACGCATACAAAAGGTAGGAAAGAAATTGTAAAAAAAAAAAAAAA
>NW_015113016.1:487566-488523 GCF_001443285.1 Poecilia latipinna
CTTAACGTCCGTGGCCTTTATCTCTTCCATTGGCCAGCTAATTATTCCGGCAGGGTATCTGATTACTGGTAAGGCATAGCTGTTTATTGCACGGATCTTGTTCTTGCCATTGAGCTGGCTTCTCAGGACTTGCCTTATTTGTTGGAGGTATTTGGCTGTGGCTCCTTTCCTTGTGACCTCATCGAGGTTGCCATTTGCTTGTGGTATTCCCAGGTACTTGTAGCTGTGCTCTATGTCTGCTATTGTTCCCTCTGGGAGTGAGACCCCTTCTGTGCGGACGACCTTCCCTCTCTTTGTAACCATCCGACCACACTTCTCTAGTCCGAATGACATCCCAATGTCAGTGCTGTAGATCCTGGTGGTGTGGATCAGTGAGTCAGTGAGCTTGATGTCATCCATGTAGAGGAGGTGACTGATTGTGGCCCCATTCTTAAGTCGGTATCCTCTGCTATTTATGCCGATGCCCTTCTGCTCATGTATTTATCCATGTGTCCGCTTATCTTAGCCGCTATGATGCCTGACATGAGCTTCCATGTTGTAGAGAGACAGGTTATTGGCCGATAGTTGGATGGGACTGAACCCTTTGAGGGATCCTTCTGGATCAGGATTGTGCGCCCTTCAGTTAACCATTCAGGGTGAGTCCCAGCTGGTTCAGTTGAGTTGCCAGTCGCTCATGGAGGGCAGTGAGTTTCTTTAGGCAGTAGGCCTGGTGCTGTCCAGTTTTTCATACTTGAGACTCTTTCTTGGACATCTGCCACAGTGATGGTTACAGGGAGGTTGCTGTGGTCCTCTCGTAGAGAGGTTAGCCACTGTGCATTGCTGTTGTGGGACGCCTCCCTTTCGGTTAATCCTCCTGGCTTCATTCTCTCTTGTGTATCTCTTTAGGCGGCTGGCCAAGGCTTGGAGTCTTTGTTTGGCAGTTTCGAGTGCTTCAGGTATGGGCATCTGGCTGTACTT